>NC_138183.1:199392560-199670362 GCF_964194105.1 Spermophilus citellus
GAACAAAATTCACTCATATCCTTATGAAAATACTTCCCCATGTTCCTGGAGGTTTTCTGATACAATATCATTGGTGGTATAAAAGGATCACCCTAAATTAAGTTTTCATTTTTTTCCTTATGCACCCTATGCAGAGGCATGGATTACAGTCTTCACAACTAAAATATCTGGTTCTGTATTATAGGACACCAGATTGAGGGAGATTCATTTTAACTGACACTCAATATTATTAAATTAATAGTCTTTTATACTGAGAGCTATAAAGAAAGAGGCATAGGATAAGTATATTTGTTAGCTAAGATAATAAGTAATAATAAACCAATTCTGCCTTCATCAAATAATTTATCTAAATTACAACCTGTCTTATTATAGTATTTCTGTAAATTCTAAGCAATGTCCTCCCTCAGATCAAAAGAATAAGTAAAACATAAAGCTTCCCCATTGAGCCCTTCACTGCATGACAGGAAAATATTTTCCACCCGATTCTTAGCTATAGAAACCCAAGTAAAAAACAGTCTGTGTAAGTCTCACAGGGGATCAACCAAGTATGAAGGCTATTAACCTCTGCACTATTGACATTTTGGAAAGACCAATTTTTGTTGTGGGAGACCACCTTGTGCACTGTAACATGCTTAGTAGCATCCTGACCTCTACCAACTAGAGGCCAGTTGTGACACAAAAATGTCTCCAGACATCTCCAAACATAATTTGGGGGACCAACTTACCTTCAGTGGAGAACACTGGTGGAGGACAGGGGAGTCAACTCAGTGGTAGAGCCCTTGCTTGCCATGTGTGAGGACCTGAGTTTAATCCCCAGTGCCAGAGAGAGAGGAAAAAAAAACTGGTTCTAGAGAAGGGACTGTAATTGACCTACCTTGAGTGGACAGCATAGTCCTGGGCTAGTCAGCTCTGATCAGGGGATATGGAATAATATATTATAATATAACTCTAATTACACCATGAATCTACATGGCTGATCCTTTAAGAGGTACTGAAAAGTCAATTAAGTGCCTACCACATTGCAGAGATTCTCTCAAGGATTTGACTTGTGTAGTTTTGTTCCTTGTTGAAGGTATTATAGTATTTGTACTCCCCTAAAATTCATGTGTTGAAATCCTAACATCCAAGGTGATGTTGGGTATTATATTAGGAAGTGGGGCCTTAGGGAGGTTAATGAAAGTAGAGGTGTCACAAGCCATCCATGGGCTGTGTGTGTGAACTATGCACATTTGAGCATATGAGGGGACTGGTCTGTCGTTGCACACTGATTGGGCTGTGCGACACAAATGTGCTTTTCCTCAGCTTGGAGTCTTCATGAAGGGGTTAGTACCCTTATAAAATAGACCCTTATAAAACACCCCACCCTTTCCACCACGTGGGGTCATAGAGAGAAGGCTCCTTCTGTGAACCAGAGCAGACCCTCACCAGACCCCAAATATGCCAGCATTTTGATTTTGTATTTCCCAGCCTCCAGAAGTGTGGAAAATTAATTTCTGTTGCTTATAAGCCACCCAGTTTAGAGTATTTTGTTATATCGGCCCCAAGAGACTAAGACATTGTATTCGTCACCTTTCTGACATTATAATAAACACCTAAGGTAATCAAATTGTAAAGATAAAGGTTTATTTTTGCAGTTTTAGAGATTCCTGTCCATGATTGGTTGGCTCTGTTGCTTTAGGCTTGTGGCACAGCAGCACATCATGAAGGGAGCACATGGCAGAGCCAAATGGCTCACCTCATGGCCAGGAAGCAAAAGAAGGGATTGAGATCCCAAATCCCCATCAAGACCTCCCACTAAACCAGGCATGATGGTGCACTTCAGTAATCTCAGATACTCAGATGATTGAGGCAGAGGGATCCAAGTTAGAGGTCAGCCTGGGCAACTAAGCAAAGCCTGTTTCAAAGCAAAATAAAAAGTGCTGGTGATATAGCTCAGTAGTAGGGTGCTTTCCTACATGCATGAGGCCTTGGGTTCAATCCCTAGTGCTGACAAAAAAAAAAAAAAAAAAAAAAAAAAGACCTCCCACTAAAAGTTTCCACACCTCCCAACAGAACCACCCTGGGGAACAAGCCTTCAATACGTAAGACATTGGAGAACATTTAAGACCTAAACTATTAACTCTTTTTTTTTTTTACTTAACTTTTAAATTTTATTATTATTATTATTATTATTATTATTATTATTATTATTATTATTATTATTATTTGGTACCAGGGATTGAACTCAGGGGCACTCAACCACTGAGCCACCTCCCCAGCTCCCATTTGTGTGTGTGTGTGTGTGTGTATGTTTTTTTTTATTTTTATTTTTTTATTGGTTGTTCACAACATTACAAAGCTCTTGACATATCATATTTCAAACACTTGTGGGGTTTTTCTTTGTTTGGGGTATTTTGTTTTGTTGTTGTTGTTACCATTGTTTTGATACTGAAGATTGAACCCAGGGGTGCTCTACTACTGACCTACATTCTCAGTCTTTTTTATTTTGAATCAGGGTCTGGCTGTGTTGCTGAGGTTAGCCTCAAACTTGTGATCCTCCTGCCTCTGCATCCCAAGACATGCTAATTAACTTTTAATGCATCTGGTTTTCATTTTGTTTCTGAAATTTCTTATCTTGTGTTTGAAGTTTTTCCTCTGTTTTCAGGTATTTCTATTATCCTTACAGTTTAGTAGTTTGCCATCTTCAAATAAGCCTTAAGTTGATATTTTTGTTTAATGTAAATCAGAACTCCATTTTTCCTGTTTAATTCTTTCTCATTAGTGTAAACTAAAAACTATTAGGCAAAATGTATTAATTATGTCTTTCCTTCAGGAAATAAAAAAGAAGGATAAGGGGGACAGTCACAACCAAATATCCAGTGCTTGTTTGCTTATAAACCTTGGAACTCTTAAGACTATGTTAGTAGATAGCAACAAAAGCTTACAGAAATAAAACCCCTCATTATTGTAAGGTTTATAATGTTTAATAGTCTGGCTGGTAATATGACTGAAAGTCAGAAGACCATGATGAGTCTGTTTAAGTTATTGTTTTGAATTCCCCAAAACCCACTGCCAGGAGAAAGGACAGAGGATCCCAGTTATTCCCTTGAGAGAAAGGTTTCAAGTTGACTTTTTTGTAGGGCAAAAGAGAAATCCTGTAACAGAGGTATTCCCCTTTGAAATAAAATGTTTGAAAGAGGTGGGCTTCCACAGACATGGTGAGATCAGTAATATTTCCCCTTAGGAATCTTTCACCCCCAACCCTGGTTGGAACAAGGGCAGGGAATTTCAACTCTGTGGTGGAATACTGGGGCACTACCAATGGTAGTGAGAAAGAGAGCTTCCTGACAGAAATTGCTAGTGGCAGAATAAGTAACTTCCAGGAAAGTAAGCACAGCATCCCATGTAGTGGCAACAATATAAGAGCAGGCATCCCAGAGCTGGGTGCCATCAAGAACTTGTGTCTATCAAAGTACAGGAGCTATACTTGTGTCTAACCAAGTACTATTTGTGCCTAGTAGAAAATACTTCATGGGCATCAACCCCCAACACAGGTGGAGGTGTTGACACTTTCAGCATAAAGGTGGTTATTAAAAAGGGGTGATAGCCTCAATGTATTTTGGGTATTCATGTATTTCTATCATTAATTAATCATTTGGTAAAAAAAAAAAAAACAGGTGCTCAGAAGATAGATTTTATGGTTCTAAGAAGACATCAGTTCCATTTCTCTTACCTAAGATATGCTTTTGAAAGGAACTTTTTGGCACTAGGGAAAAAAGGGAGGAAAGTTAAGTTAATAATTACATCTCAAGACCATCTGTGAAATGGAACAAGCATTTTTGGTCAGTTTTTTTACTGCTATAACCAAAGGACCTGGCAAGAACAATTTTGGAGGAGGAAGAGTTTATTTTGAAGCTCACAATTTCAGATGTCTCAGTCCATTGATGGCCAATTCCATTTCTCAGGGCCCAAGGTAGGGCAGAACCATGGTGGAAGAGTGGGGGGCAGGGAGCAGCTGGGGACATGGCAACAGGAAGCACAAAGAGAGAGCTCTGTTCAACAAGGACAAAATATATACCCCAAAGGCATGCCCCAGGAACCCACTTCCTCTAGCCGCACCCTGCCTGCTTACAGTTACCACCAAGTTAATCCCTATCAGGGATTACAGGTAAAATATCTTATAACCCAATCATTTCGTCTCTAAACCTTCTTTCATTGTCTTATACATATGAGCTTTTGGAGGACACCTAATATCTAAACAGTAACATACTGAAAGATAAATTAGATACATCACCTCTCTCAAGAAAGAAGCTTACATGTTGGTGATTGAAACAATTACACAAATAGAATATGGCAAATGTCATACAAAAATGCTACTTTAACTAAGATGAAGGAAGTTAACAAGTTTGGGGGGAAATCAAAAATAGAACTTTGATGAAGAGAGTATTCAAATAAGTTTAAGTATAGACATTTAAAAGATGATTTCAGGAGCCCATATAAGACACAATAAGGAGCTCATATAAGACACAAAAATAAGAAAATAAATTTATTAAATGTTGCATGGTTGACTTCCTCAAGATGTGTTATCTAATTGAGTATGAGGGGGGTGGGGACTGAGAGGAAGGAGACAACATGTCTGAGCATCAGGAATTAGGGCAACAGAGGCATGGTAACAGGAGTAACAAAGAAAAAAGGAAATGGGGTGGGAGATGGAAAACTTATTTTTTTGAGACATACATTAAATATGGTACACTAAGTATGCAAGAGCTTGGTAATTATAGAGGATAGTACACTGAATATATAAGAGGTAGGTGATTATATGGGGTATTGTCATTTTGTCTTATTCCCTCCAGGGAAGACTCCTGTCTTTTGACTCTGTTCATAGTCATGGCCCTTGTTTGAAGATATACTGAGCTGACAAGTATTTATGCTTTGAAAGTCAGTGCTTGGGATTCATGCCATCACCACCTCCTCCATCCTATCACCTCTTTATTTAGCTTTAGCTCCCTATGAGTAACTTAGATGCCTGCATTTTTATTTTCCTGTGTGTGCTGACGTGGTTGGGATGAGCTTCCTCAGCTAGAATGTGGGAGTACTCCATTATTAAAGCCCAGTCAAGGCAAGAATGACTGACTATAACAATTTGAGTTCTGCATTTTTAGGGTTCTCAGCACAATCTGACAGTACCTGATGTAGATGTTGGAAAAATAAAACTTACAATCTCAAGTCAACCTCCTCCATAAATCAAATGAAGCACTCTTCAACTCTCCTAGAATTCTCCACATGTCATCATAAAATTGCCTCAATCTTCGTTCCCTTACTTTATACTTAAAAACTTCTCTCTCATTTCTGACAGCTTTGATTTACTTGGGTCTATTGTTTTTAGTGTTGCTTAACATTTTTTAATATTTACTTTTCACTGTTTATAAAAGCAATATATACTCATTATAAACATAACTTGATTCGGAAACAAAGAAAAAAGTATAAAGAAAAAGCTGTGACTCATCACTGTTAACATTTTAAGCTAGTCTTTTTCCTTTTATGCACATTTTAATTTTAAAACATAGCTAAGATCACACTGAATGAATGATTTGGTTTTCTGATATTTTTAACCATTATATTTTGAGAATTTTATCATATCCTTAAAATTATTTTAAATCTTTTTTTATTATTATTTTCAGAACTAGAGATTAAATCCAAGGATGTTTTGCCACTGAGCTACATTCCCAGCCCTTTTTATTTTTATTTTAAGACCGGATCTCATTAAGTTGCCAAAACTGGCCTTAGCTTCCCAAGTAGCTGGGATTATAGGTTTGTACCACCATGCCAAGTTTAAGTCATTTTTGATAGCTGTGTGAAATTACATTATTGAGGATATGGTATTTTAAATTTGTTAACATCTTCTATACTAATTGGCTAACACTTTATAATAAATGTTTCCTGGACTATATATGTAAGCCTATGAATAGTTACAAGTAGGGAATATTAAAATTTAAGATTCATACTTTAAAATTACACAATTCTTAATTAAAAATTTCTGCTTATACTTCTGGTATGAAAAAAAATATAAGTTGACTAAGAAATATAGTTTTGTTTTGACAATAAGTAGGTGAAAAATTTATGTTTACAAATTAGAAATACAGAGAATTACTGAGTTAGGTTTAGAATTTCCCCTTTTTATTACCAAAATTAATGCATACTTATGTGCAAACAATTGGGGACATATTAAAAATGTAAGTGTATGTTTCTCCATTCCACTACCACAATTAAACAATTTTCCATTGCAATGAATTTAATAGATTCATATAATTTATATGATTCTATATATGCTAAGTTAACAATATATTAACATCTTTCACATATTTATATTCTTGTTTTATTACATTGGCTAAAATTATCAGACTAATATCTGAATAATAATTATAGCTGACATTCTGGCATAGACATGTAGAAGGCCAGTTCCATTGATATGTGCTATAAACAGTTCACCGAAATGACAGGAAGCTGCTTTGGTGGTGGGAGACAGTTCTTCACCCTTCTGCATATGTATCTCGTGCACACCATAATTTCATGATAGCCTCTGTTGAGTCTATTAGCATGCTTTCTATACCAAAATCTGTTGTCCTGTGAGGTTATCAGGTGATAACATGATCTTTTAATGGCTTCGTCTAATGGATACTTATTTTTTTTAAGCTTCATTTGTTGATATTGTCCTTACTCTGTGATCTCTTATTGTATGGGCACATCAATCATCTGAGATTTACGTAATGTTTTGCCAATTTTAAAGACAAATTCTATCAAATTAAAAAGTAATAAATCCTACTTAATATAAAATGTTCTTCTACCTGTCACATGTCAACTTTAAAATAGAGAGAATTTGAAATAATGAAGAATCCTAATTTAGCAAAGGATAGAAGTCAAGGTTTTAGATGTGAAGGGTATGAAGTATAACTATGTATAGTCTCCAAATTCATGGACCATTTCTAAAGGAATGGCAAAAAAATGGATAAGTGCTGAAACATTGGAATTTTGGCACTTATTCCTATACTGATTGTAAATTGATGCTTTTAACTCTAAATTATTCTTTTCAAAATGTGTATATTTAATTTTTTCATCCATCCATGAAAGAAAGGAATGTCTTGAAGCATTGGGGGTTTTAGGAATTGAGAGAGATATTCTGACCTTGAAGTGATGTGACAGCATTCTCAAGAATGTAAAAAAAAAAAAAAATACTTAATTTGGAACATAAAGCTTGCATTCATAAATATAAGAAACTTCTGTTTTGGAAGAGTATGTTTTGACCAGAATGAATGTGTAATTTATATGTGTGAGAAGTTAAGAAACTGTAAATCTCATCACTTCCTGAATAAATGTGTTATTTGTCTGTGAGAAAAAAAGTTGAAGCTATTAGCTATGTGTATTCCAGAATTATCTATGAATCACAAGTATACTGAAATAAGATGGACTCTGAACAAGGAAAGTAAAATGTCACCATGAATTATGTTTAAAGCCATAACCATTTTTTCAGAATGCTTTTTCCATGGATCTTCTCTTTCAAGGATAAGTATGATCTTGATAGACTGAATCCAACAACATATCAGAGAGAAAAAAAAAGATACTTAAAATGAAGCATACATAAAAAATTATCAGGCAGTTTCTTCTGATAATTGAGAAGAGAGATTCTAGTAGGAGAATTGAGTGTGAGGGAGTCTTTTGAGCCAGTTAAAAATCCTTCGTGAGACTGCTGCTCCAGAATCAAAGGGGGAAAAGAATCCATCACAGCTCTTGCTTTAGTAAAAATCTCTGAGGCCTCTTAAATTAATTTATATAATTTCAAGTTGGCAACTTTTGCACTAAATGTTTTGTTTTAAACCCAGAAATGTAGTGGCAAGCTGAATAATATAACAAACTGAAACTATCTCTTAATTTGGAAATATCCTTATTAGTTGTTTCTAAAAAAAATAGAAAAGTGTTAATTGGTGAACTAAGCTGAGTATGGGCCTCAATACTTAAAGGTGGCCACATGTTTTATTTCTGTTATAATCATGAAAATTATTATTACAAATGCATTTGGGAAACATGTGAAGGACATATTTTTTTTTAAAGAGAGAGAGAGGAGAGAGAGAGAGAGAGAGAATTTTTTTTTAATATTTATTTTTTAGTTCTCGGCAGACACAACATCTTTGTTGGTATGTGGTGCTGAGGATCGAACCCGGGCCGCACGCATGCCAGGCGAGCGCGCTACCGCTTGAGCCACATCCCCAGCCGGTGAAGGACATATTTTAACCCATGTAAAGAGTTAGTTGTTATTATGTATATGGTTTGCAACAGAAGAGACCAAAAGATAAATAGTACCAAATATTGGAATAAATAAAATCAGGACAAGCCTGGAATATAATATTTTTGCAAGAAAACAAGAATACTTTCATAGATGACTCAAGTATTTGTTTAAAAAAGTGTCTTCATTTGATTTGTGCTAGTATAACAGAATACCTAGACTGGGTAAAGAAAAGAAATTTTTTTATTTTAAAGAAAAGAAAATTGTTTCTCACAATTTGAGAAGCTAGGACATCTAAGATCAAGGTGCTGGCATCTAACTAGAGCCTTCTTGCTACATCCTCATATGGCAGAAGGGAGAAACGGGCAAACCTACTCTCAAAAGCCCTTCTTATAGAGGCACTAACCCATTTGTTAGAACAGCCTCATGACCAAGACACACCTCCTACCACTATTGATTTGGGTATTTAGTTTCCAACATGTGAATTTTGGGGTACACATTCAGACCATAATAGAAGCCGTCATGAAAACTGCTTCCACTGACCAGGAAATGACAATTAAGCATAAGGTAAAGAAAATAACCAGTCAATAATCAGCTCATATTGAGTCTTTTAAAAAGCCATAAATCCATAACCATCCTCAAAATATGGCATGGGAGAAAGAAAAACTTGCTAAAAATAAGACATACGTCTTTCAAATAAACTTTACAAAATTGTGGAATAATGATCAAATCACCTGAATCACACATTCAAGTGTTGATCAACATACGTTAACAATTTCAAATGGTAAGTAAAAGTTAAAGAGTATTAAAATACTTTTGACCAGCCAGATTAAAAGAGATATCTAAAAATTAAGGTAAAATGGTTAGACGATCTGGGAAAACTGGTAAAGAAATAAAAAAATTAGGTAGACTCATAAATATGTAAGCAGCACAAGTGTCATAAAATAATGATGTATCTAATAATCCACATTGATTTATATCGGTCTAGTCGATGAGCCTCTGAGAAATAAAAGGAGTTCTATAAACACAGTTGGAACAATGTTAGACTACTTCATCCTTTTCATTTTGCATAGGAAAGGGGAAGGGCTACAAAAGCCCAAAAGCAATGTGACTCACAATGTAGGATCATCCAAAACCTGTCTTCTCTAATAAGCCAGACTTCCTAAGTGTCCATGCTCCAAGAGACATGTGGTAGATTAAATAAAAATAACTACCAGAATAATTAAGCTCCATCTTACAAGACTGGGGAAGGTGTACACTTGTTTTAATATGACTGAATAAAGATTGCTTTTTACACATATCATCTTAGAAATAATCCTAAATCAGAAAAAAGAAACACAAATGCAAACTGTCTATTTTTGGTGAAAATAAGAAACATATGAAAGCTCAAAATACAAACAGGAAGCGCTATTGATGGCAGTGAGGATCCAAGCATAATCAAAAGTGTAAATCAGTGGACACACACAAGCTGCCAGAATGAATTTCTCCAAGTGAATGGACATATGCTGAAGTACAGAATCAATAAAATTCACTTTGTAGCCATGAGAATATAGTCCATGAGCTTCTGGAAGGGGTTTCCTTAAAATTAGTTTGACTCTTATAAGAGGAGAACTCAACAGCACTGAACAAGGAACTTGCACCTAGATGGTCAACTGTCAAGACTTCGCCTCCTGAACCAGCAAACAAAGCTATTGGCTGAGGCAGTGAGGGCAGGGTAGGTAGGGCTAGGTGGATCGTGGAAGGACATAAAGCAGGCCCAGTGCATTTTTAATAAAAATATTTAAGGCTAATTCACAGAACACAGAACAATAAGTGTAGGACTAAAGAGAAAACTTAGAATCAAATTAAGGGGCCAAGTAAGAGAGAACAAGTATCAGGAAAAAAAAATAGAATAAAATCATGAAAACTTCAAGAGGAGGAAGACAAAAGGGAGGCAGAGGAAGGAAGCTAGATCATGACTTCCATGGACCCTGGCACTCTTCTCGTCATGGATTTCAACCCCTATTAAAGATTTTTAAATTATATTTTACAACAAGTTGGTATAAAGATGAGTATAATAATAATAATAATACATTAAAACATTTTATTTAACTAAAACATTGGTTTTTTTTCCTTCTGCTTTAAAAGTAAATAAATAAAACATTTTCCTGGGCCCATAAAAGTACTGAGGACCCTACTCACTGTCCTACCTACTTGAGCCAGCCCAGAAAGGAAGCAACAGAGCAACGGAGGACAAGCAGCACTAAGCTGAGTAAGTTCCTTGTTTATCCTTGTACTTCAACCTCTCTAGAATAAAATGCTTATTCTTCAGCACCTGCCCAATTCCACACCCTGCGCTGGGTGTTGCAGATTCAAAGGCAAGTAAGGTGTTACCCTTGCCTTTAGCATTACTTTCAGTGTCTGCGGTGCTGTACCTATTAGGACTTTTTTAGGTGCAGGGGGAAATACATAAAAATACTAAAATGGAATCAGGTGTGCTGGCACATACCTACTTGGGAGGGTAAGGCAAGAGGGTGGCAAGTTTGAAGGCTGCCTAGGCAACTTAGTGAGAACTTGTCTCAGAATAAAAAGTTAAAAAAAAAAAAAAAACAAGGACCTGAGATGTAGTACAGTGGTAAAGCAGCCCTGGGTTCAATGCCCAGTACTGGAAAAAAACAAAATTAAGCAAAAAGCATATTTTTTATTTCACATAAATAACATGTCTTGGTGACAGCATTTCCTGCATAACTGAATTTAGGCTCCAAGTGATCAACAAAACAACAATGAATCTTAAGCTCTCACACGCCTGGTAAGGTTCTGAGCATTTTTTACATATTCACTCATTTAACTCTCAGCAAACCTACAAAGTAAGTATAGCATTAGATCCAGTTTTACTACCTTCTCTCCATTTCTCAGCTCCACCTTCTCCATCTTGAGAAGAGTTTTCTTCTCAAGTCCTCATTGTGACCCCAATTTTATTAGAGTTCTTTACTAGAGAAAAATTCACAAGAGTTAATTTTTAAAAATCTACAATACTCAATGACTCACTGGATATAGGGCTTTGGGCAGGAGATGTGGATGAAGGGTCAGGTTGTAACACTTTTCAGGTAAATACAGAGAAGAATCTTGAATACTGAGATAAGATGAGTGCAGTTTTAGATATATTGGATTTAAGGTGTCAGTGGGATATCCAGATGAGTATATTTTTTAAATTATAACTATTCATTCTAAAAGTCACTTAATAAATTGACATAGAAAGAAATCATACAACATAAATAGAAGAGGAAATCAGATTGGAGGGAAGATTATTTGTCCTCAGAAGTCTTCTCCCATACTGCAACCATCCCTGCTGGGTTAGAGGCCCCCTCTGTACACTTCTATAGTACCATATCCTTCTCCTTCAGAGCATTTATCCAAAACTCTATTACAGTTGCCAGTTCAATGTGTGTTCCATGAAGGCAGCATCCTTATCTATATAATACATCATCAATCTCCATCACCTAGAACAACAAATATCAAATGAATGAGTAAATGAGCAATCTTATTTGGTTCTCATTATAGACCTAGGAAAAGGAAATTGTCCATCACCAGTAATCAAGTTCTGATGTCTTTACTATGAACCCATGCTTTTTCCATGGCACTTTGCCATCTCCCTATTTAAAACAGATATGGACAAACCAAAGCAATTCACAAAAGAATGGCCAAGACTTCATGATGTGAAAGAACACATCATGAAGAATAACTGTTTAAACCAGTAATGTTTGGCCTGAAGAAGAAATGAGGGGAAATCTTGGAAGAGACATTCCTGTGTGCCCTGCTGGAGTAGAACCCACAAACATATACATCACTGAAATTCAGGAACTTTGTTGTGCAGATGTTCCTGAATAATAGAGGCAAGGCAGATTTTGATCTCAGAATAAAGAAAAGGTTTTGTTTTGGGTCAAAGTTGTCCAAAATATAAAGTTGCCAGAGAGAGAGTGAGTTCATCATCACTACAAGATGGTACAGGGTGTTTTCATGTTGCACACAGATTTGATGGTTTTGAGTTATCAGTGCTGAGGTTACATGATCCTTCTGCTTGCAATAAAGGACCCAAAAGGATCTCTGGTACCTGCCTAGAGATGAAATTTCCTACTGTGAATAGATATTTTTTTACCCACGTATGAGATATCACAGCAGAATATGGGCATGCTGGGTTAGATAATCCTGCCTATTATCTTTATCCATTTTAAGATACGACTTTGGTTTCCCTTGTAGACTTCATTGCAGAATAAAAAATGTTCTTTCTAGCTTGCTAGATTATTCCACTCACTTGGCAGTTAGAGTTCTAAGGGAAGTGATTAAATCCAACTTTTATTGCTTGCAACTGTAGACAAATAAAAGTGACATTCCCCTTCTCTTTGGAAGTTTTCCAGGCCTTTGGGTTCCTAGGAGTTAGGGACCAAGATAATTTATGTGGGAAATGTGCAGTTAAGCTTTTTAAGGTATTGGCAGGGGGTATGGGGGGGGGGGGATCAGGTAGACACCAAAGGATTTGGAAAAATAACAATTTATTTTTCCTTGGAGATAGAAAACTGAGCCTGTTGGTACCAGGCCTTCTAAGGCAGCAGAATCTTGAAAGGTCTGGCCACTGGGAAGCTGCAGTAGTCTGAACTCTAAGGCATGGCAGCCTGTAGGAAGAACTCTGATGTCCCCAGATGAAATGGAGCTACTGCAGAGCCACCTTCCACAGAAAGCCCTCTGTCCCCACACCAAGGCTACCTCTTGCATTTCCTACTAACAGCCCTCACCCTCTATGAAGTTGGACTGGGGAGTTAGACCTCAGCTAGGACACTGACACCCCAATGGTGACACCCAGTGGTCATAAGGAACAATTGCATCAGATGGACCTGGTGTGAGCCTCCTGGTTTAAGGGCATAATCTAGGGAAAGGAAGGATAACTAAAATAACTGAAAATGGGCTTTCCACCAATTATCATTGGTAGAAGCTTAAACTCTTCTAACTGAATCCATGAAAATAAAACATATGTCACTACTTGAACTCAAATATCAAGGAGTAATTCATACCTGAAACTCTGGTCCTATTAAAAATCACCAACACCTTCATCTGAAGTACACATCTCCCCAGTCATTATCTATACCCTTAATCTGTTTTCTTTTCTTAAGATCCTATAACCAGCATATGGTTCATATGTTTTCTTTTGTTTGTTACCTGTCTCTTCCTATTGGAATTTAACTTCATGAAGGCAAAGATCTTGTCTTTCCTATGTGCCACTATAGTTTCAGCTTTTAAAATAGTGCCTGGAATAAATTTGTTGAATTTATGGAGCAGAAACTATGTTCTAGGAAATGTGCTATGAATTTTACTGATGTTACTTTATCCTTAAAATAGCCCAATGGGGCTATTATTATTCCATTTCATAGATCAAGAAACTGAGGACCCAAAATATAAACTACTGAGCTTTACTTCCCTTCATCATTCCTGTTTTCCATCTCACTATTTGCCTTTCTTAAATATCCCCCATTTTTCCTTCTTTGGGTTGAATCATGACCCTTCCCTCTTGGCTCTCAAACAACTCACATGTAACTATCACAGCACTTTTGACATTCATTATCGATAGTGTTTGTATCTCCCTATAAACTCTCAGTTCCTTGAAGACACTATCCCATTTTTGTGTTCACAAGACAATGTAAGGCCTAGAACACAGGAGGTATTAAAAAATGCTATTATATGATGTAAAACTGGTGACCTACTTTCAGTCAGTGATTGAATGAAGGAATAGGATATCATGCTCCTCATTCTTAGGCACTCCTCTTTGCTTCTCATTTTTCTTTGTAATACTCTTGCTGTACTGCAGCAGGGAACAATCCCCAGCCCCTTATGAGGGTCTACTCTGTAGCAAGCAGAGTACTTGGTATGGAAAGTACAGAAATTAATAAAACTGTCCCTACCGAAAAGAGCCATAGTCTAGTAGAGTAGGATGGATGAATAACTGCAACAAGCACAATTAGTGCCATTAGCACTTTGGGATGTGCAAGTGGTGCTTTGGGAACAAGGAAGAGAAACAACTAGCCTTGAAACAAGTGTGCCTTGGCTGCTTTTTGCAGGAGAGTAGAGATGAGACTGAGCAGTCTGATACCATATAGGTTGAATATTCAATATCCAAAATGCCCTGGGCCAGAAGCTTTCTGGATAACAAAAAAAAATTCAAATTTTAGAACATGGAATTTGCATATACATAA
Organism: Spermophilus citellus; assembly: GCF_964194105.1. NCBI lineage: Eukaryota > Metazoa > Chordata > Mammalia > Rodentia > Sciuridae > Spermophilus > Spermophilus citellus. The sequence continues at coordinate 199,407,039 of NC_138183.1, forward strand.
AGAAATATCTTGAGGGAGGAATACAAGTCTAAACATAAAGTTTATTTATGTTTTATATATGCCTTATACACATCGCCTAAAGGTAATTTTGTACAATAATTTTACACCTGCATTTTGACTATGACACATCACATGAAGGTAGATATGTAATTTTCCACCTGTGGTGTTCTCATTTAAGACAAGGTTCTCCCAAGGGGGCAGTAGAATCTCAACTCAGCCCAGGCAAGTTTTTGATTCATGCCATTGGAAAGAATTTCAGGATGGATCAAAAGCAAGGCAAGCACAAGCAAAGATTTACTAAAGGACAGCCAAGCAAAGGTATACATACTCACTCAAAAGGCAGAGTGCAGACACCTCTTGCCTCTCAGAGAAGAGGAATAATGTACCTATGGTTGAGCTCTCTGACTAGATATAGGATTTTCCTGGGAAGGAATGTGGAGGTTCCTGGGTCAGCTTTTGTGAAAATTATATTCCATGTCAGTCATCCGATATTTGGGGTTCAGAATATTTCTTCTTGATTAAGCAGTCTAACCATAAATCAGTTGTGAACACATTGTTTAGGTCTTTTAATCTGGTGACATTTTAATTAGATTTCTGTTCCAATGGATCTGGTACAAGCATATGCTAGAGGTTGTGATCATCTAACTAAACAGACAAGCATGACTGGTCTTGCTCACAGATCTGTGCCTCCATCTAGTAAAGATCTCTTTCTCCCTGAGAGTCCACCTATCACAGTGTCATTTCAATGTTGTGGAGAATTTTGGATTTCAGATCTTTGGATTAGGGACCACAACCTATAGCAGTGTAAGGAGAAGTATACATAAGTGAAAGGCCTTGAAGTTAACATTAAAGATCCTGAGCTTTATTCTGCAGATGATGGGGAGACACTGAAGGGTCTGACTCAGGAGAGTGATGTGATCAGATTAGAAAATTGAATACTGGTCAGGGGGAAGATAAAGCCTAAAAGAAGACAAGCGGATACAAGTGTTAAAAAAAAAAAAAAAACCTGTAGAGATCAAATTGATATAACTTATTGGAGGGCTTGAGTGTTCTTGAGCCAATGAGGTCTCCCAGACTTTTGTGTAGATGATGATACTATTTGCTGGTAAAGAAAATACAGAAAGGGGGAGAATTTTTGAACCATTCCTAGTAGGGCTGCTACATAGCAGATACTCAGTAAATAACTGTGAAGTTGCAATGAAACTTATTTAAAAGGTAGAAGATAGATTGCTACTTTTGGAGTCCTTTTCAACTACAGCTCATCATAGTGGTCTGGGTTGTAAGAGGCTGGTAGGAGAGGCCTGGAAGTGAATGTCAATCAAAAAGAACCCAGAGTAAAAAGAGGACTGAATAAAGAATTCTGGAAAACCCAACTCTTTTTTGGAGGGGAGGGGGGGGGTCCCAGGGATTGCACTCAGGGTCACTTGGCCACTGAGTCACATCCCCAGCCCTATTTTGTATTTTTTATTTAAAGACAGGGTCTCACTGAGTTGCTTAGCTGAGGCTGGCTTTGAACTCCTCTGCCTGGCCTCTGGAGGCCCCGAGCTGGGCCAAAAAACCCAACTCCTAAGAGAGCAGAGGAAGAAACTAAAAGACAAAAAAAAAAAAAAAATGACATCTATTGAGCACATAAACAAAGGACTGTACTAGATACTTTAAAAAAATGTGATTGTATGTCCCCATGAAGAAAGTGGTTAAGGAGCAAATGGCCAGCGGGATGTTTCTATGTGCCACTGGAGTAGAGCCCAGAGTCAGGGGAAAGTGGCAAAATCATCTGACATTCAAGCCACTTCCAGTCCCAATATTGCCTATTCCTTGTACTGCCTTCCCCAACCCCACCCTCACCCTTTCACATGGAGTCTGAGTAGATGAAATAACTTTTATTGATTGTGAGTGCAAGTAAGTGTAAGCTGCGCCTCTCCTGTTAGAGGACACAAGGTACTAGGCTAAAAAAGGAAGGGAGGGCCAGGAACGGAGGGCCATCGCTGGGCAGTGGATGCAGGATTCGCTCCTTATTTGGGCGTGAATGCTGCATTCTGAAAGAATTTATTTTGGGATAAGGCATAAGCACAGGGGATTTGAGTAGCACCCAGCTATCAGGCTGCACTTTCTGTTTGAAGCACAGCTGCTTCAGCAGGCCCGGGTCTCCCGGGATCTTCCTCCGTGTCCTGCGGAGGCTCTGGCTCCACCGTGGACTCCAGCGTGGGCTGGACAGCTTCAGGCTGGCCTTCAGCGCTCCTGCCTGGCCCAAGGCGAGGCGGCTTGACTGGTGTGGATGGTGGCACCGCAGGGCCTTTCCGGCCCGAAAGGGCCCTTCGAAGGTTTTGAACCTTCTGCAAACCAGTACGCCGCAACCGCTGAGCTCTGGACTCCACCGGCTCTTCGTCAGAGCTCTCTGCAACTTCGGCCTCTGGCTGCTCTGGGCTCAACTCCGACTGGTCCGCCAGATCCGAAGGCTCTGGCGCTTTCTGGAAGGCTCTGGTTGGGATTTCCGCCTCCTCCTGCATGTGACCACACAGAATTGACCCTGGCAGCCTCTTACCCAGGACCAGCCTGAGACCCACTCCTCAGTTACAGAGGGAAAGCTTCCACAGTCAGAGTAGGGAAGAAAATGCAGGGCTGGGAAGGTCAGGGGGCGGAGGAGGAATGGGAGAGGAAGGGCTACGAATGAACTACAGAAGTACGTGAAGTAGATGAGACCTTGTTCGGGACGTGAAATAAAGGTTAGTGGCCACAAGGGCAAGAACCAGTGGAGGCAGAATATTACCACGAAAAGCACTCCGGCCATTTGGGGGGATGGGTTGGGACTTAGACCAAATTCTGCCGACGTGTCTGAGCTCTGGGCGGGCTCGGATTGGGCGGGCGGGGCTCGAGTGTGTGAAGGCGGGATGGGGTGCGTGCAATTAGTGGGTGCTGCACTGGAAGTCTGTTTCTCAGCTGCCAGCTGCGCGTGGGGTGGAGAATGCCTATAGGGTAGGCGGGTGAAAAAGGGAGTCCCCAGAATGATGGCCTGAAGGCGGGAAAAGGTCCCAGATTGGGGGACTTCTGAGGTCACTGACCTTAAAAAGCAGGACGTGTAGCTTCCCGCGCGCCACCAGCAGCCCGTGGTTGGCCTCCAGTCGCTGCACCTGGGCAGCGCGGCGCACCGCCCGCTCCTGAGCAGCGTCGGCGTGCGAGCCCACGCGCTCCGCTTTTGCCAGCAGCTGTGCCAGCGTGTTGCTGGTGGTGTCGTGGCTGCGACTCAGCGCGCCCAGGCCGCTTTGGATGCGGCGTACGGAGCCTGCCAGGCCGCCCTGCCTCTGAGCAAGGCCGCCTTGACTCTCCTTCAGTGCCTCCAGCATGGTGGCCAACTTCTCCAGCAGGGTCACCACCGTCACAGCGTGCACCGGGCCCCCAGGAGGAGCTCCGGACGCAGGCCCCGTTTCCAGCGCGCTCTCCCCCATGATCCTTGACCGCCCTGCCAGCTCTCCCTGCGGCCGCTGGCTGCGCTCTGCGTTGGGGCCGCCTTTCCCCGGCTCCTCCCCAGCTCCCGCCGTGACTCAGGCAGGCGGAGTTGGCCTTTTCGGTGGGTGGAAGGGCAGGAGGAGGGATGTCTGTTGCGGGGTCCTTCCGAGGCGCTCCCGCTCCTGCTACCCCGCCCAGGGGAACGGTCGAGAAGCAGGTTGGCCCAGCAAATCCTCTTCCTCTGAATATGCTTTCCCCTCCTCCCCCAGTTGCCTAGTGTACCTCTTTCTGGAATGTACTTCCCACAGCATAGGGTGAGTCACGGAAATATTTATTTCATGCATTGTGTGGACACAAAAACTATGTTAGCACGGCAAAAGTATAACCAGAGGGGGGCCGTCGCCTCTTGGCCTCCCACGTCGCCGAAGACTATAGTCGGGCTGACCTCCGGCGGGGCACGTTGGACGGGAGGCCCTGGAATGATCCGTTACAGATCTAGGACTGCCTAGGCCTGAGGCTGCACTTTGTGAATAGTCAGACTGTGAATGTGAGCCAGGCGGGCGGTCGGGCGGGGCATCCTCTGGTATTTTCCTAACAGTCATTGCCAGGCATTGGCTGCAGGCTTTGTTTCTTGCTTCTCTGTTGGATATCATTATATTACTTTCTTACTGAACTTCTCTTTCTTTGGGCTTCATTGATGTAGCTCAGCGGTGTCTACCTCCTGCAACCCCCATGCTTGAGGGACAAGCAGGACACCTCTGCTTTTGAAACCCTCAAAATATTAGGTACTGGTATGTCTTTGTTTGATGGAGGATGGTTGATCACACACACACACACACACACACACACACACACACACACACACCTTTTCTGTAAATAGGTAAGAATATTTCCTGAGAGTTATGATTCGAAATTGCTGATGCTGTGGACAGGGAGAGAGTGAGCATGGAGGGTCAAGTTAATGATGTAAATCATGAATTTGAATGTCATTAGTTTGGAAAATCCCAGGCCTTGTTTTTAGCAAAACTAAGCAAATTGCTTGTGGTCTCACAAATTCAGGCAATTCTTTGATCCTGATCACTCTCCCTCTTCATCTCCTCATCTGACCTGTGAGAGTCATTTGATAACAACTGTAGGAGAAACTCATGTCACTCAGAGGATAGAACTCACCTGAAAGAACCTGATCTGACTTAAACATAGGAGTACAGTAGAAGATGAGCATCTGATGACACTAAGTTGGTGCCTAACATCTAGAAGCTGATAGAGCCTGGTCCTTCTGCTTAACACAGAAGACAGACTGCCTTGGGAACCTGAGGGAATCACCATCTCTTCCAGTGGATCTACACTTGCCCAGAAAGGAACTCATTAGGGATGTGCCACTTAGAATGATTTCAGACTGAGCAAATGAAATCCAATTCAAACAGATCTTAGTAACAGGAAACTCAATTCAAACATAAAGACTTTTTAAATGTGAGGTGGGCACAACTCTAAACCTTTTTCTCTACAGTTTCCTCAACTGCACCCACTGTTCCCACCCTGGCATCAGCTTCATTTTCAGACTGGGAGTAAGGTAGCTACAGTAGTTTCGGGTCTCACATCTCCAGGTAGATCTAGGAGAAAGACAAGACCATCTTAAAATTTAGGACACTTATTTCCCAGAAGCTCCGTGTGACAGACTTTTTCTACTTGCCTTACTCTGAGTCATATAGCCTTTCTAGGAACAAATTCTATGGCCAGAAATGTGTTATACGTTGATAGGCTGAGGCCTTAGTTCCTTAACCAATCACTGACAAGAGAGCTAATAATTCCCCTTTAATAAATGAAGTCCATTTTTGGAGCAGGGTGAGTTCAGTTTCCTCAGGAGTATATGGTGTACAGAAAGAAAAGTGAGTATCTCTACAAAAATCTGGGTACACTAGGAATGAGTAGTCAGATTTCCATTACTGTGACAAAATACCCAAGATAAACAACTTAAAAGGAAGAAAGATAAATTTTCCAAGGTTTCAGTTATTTAGGGGCCTGTGGCAAGGCAGTACATCATAGTGGGAGTGCATGGTGGAGCAAAGTTGTTCACCTTATGGTGACTAAGAAACAAAAAGAGGGAAGAAGGGGCCAGGGCCTTAATATTCCCTCCAAAAGCACATTACCTGTGACCCATCTTACTTTCACTAGGCCCCACCTCCAAAAGGTCCACCACTTCCCAGTAGCACCACAGGCTGGGGACCAATCCTTTAGCTTATGAGATTCCAGAGGATATTCACAGTCCAAACCATAACAGTAGGCACTCAAAGATATCTCCTACAGGAAGTCTGTGAAAGAATCCACAACCTTAAGGAATGGTGCTGAGGGAGTCCAGTGTATTTGGAAACAAGAACTACTTGTATAGATATTTTTCAATGGTATACAGGAGAACAAACACCATGTGTGACAGTGGCAGAGATTGTAATTAAGCTGCCATAAAACAGGAGACACTGAGAAGGAAACAGAAGCTGAAAGAGCGAGGAAGAGTCCTCCCTGAGAAGCTTCAGAAGGAGCATGACCCTGCCAACACCTTGATTCCACACTTCTAGCTTCCAGAACTGTGAAAGAATAAATTTTTATTGTTTTAATCCATCTGGTTTGTGGTAATTTGTTTTGCTGGTCCTGGGAAACTAACCCAGTCCTAACTTAAACAGTGGCTCTTCTTGTGAGTTTCCAACTTTACAGGGCCATCTACATTCAGTAGAAACTACTTCAAGTTTTGAATCTGGATCTTTTTCCAGGCTATGATACATTCTCAGGATGCTGCAGCTCCCATCCACTCACAACATAAACAACCAGATACTTCATAATGCACTGGGTTGCTAAGCTATTTCTGTAGATTAGGTGTAGTAAGTGCACCACAGATTTATGGTACTTTCAACTTATGGTGAGTTTATCAGGACCTAACCCATTGTAAGTCAAGGAACATCTGTACACCCACTGGTTAATCACCATCAGTATCAACACCCCCGCCAGTTAACTCTCTGGATATCTGAAGTTCTGTATAGGAAAAGTTAATAGAATCTGGAGACTCCCAATAGAATACAGACAATTGAACTTACAGTTGTCCAGATATAATGAGTGTTACAAAAAAGTAGTGGGATAATACAGAAGTTGAGCTAACAAATACTTTTTTTAAACCACATTTCTAGCCCTATTTTGTATTTTATTTAGAGATAGAGTCTCACTGAGTTGCTTAGGGCCTCACTAAATTGCTAAGGCTGGCTTTGAACTTTGGATCCTCCTTCCTCAACCTCCCGAGCTGCTGGGATTAGAGGCATGCACACCGGGCCCGGGCAACAAATGCTTTTTAAAAAAAAAAAAAAAACTAAAACAGAAGTATTGTCCAACCTGCTTTGTCAGGAAAACCTTTATAAACTGGCCTATCAACCATTAGTGATTTTAAAAAGTTCCCCTACACTTTTGTTAGTACTGGATGTATCTGGAATATATCTGCCTAAAAAGACCTAATTGATGGTGGCCCTCTGTCTCTACCAACGCCAAGAAGATCTGGGTGCTCTTTTTACTTTAAGTGACAGCAGAAAGGAAATTTCTGAAAGAAATAGATCAGGTTGCAGTGCCTTTGATGGTATCATTTTACATCTTTGTTTTCTTCATGTCTCAGTAGTCAGGTGCTCCACTAAATAATGGTGCAAAGATCCCCTGAAACAAAAGTGGCAGAAACAATGCAGTTCTTAACATCATACTCATGAAGAAGAGTATCAGGCCCTAGGTCTAGCAACCAGGAGAGATCTAGCAGACAGGAATTGCCTAGAGTAGTAGTACTTAAACCTATGACAGGTAATGAAACAGGAGAGATACCTCCTGCCACAACAAACAACAGTTAGTAGATGCTTGGGCTGTGTTCAGTCTATGCTCCACCTTGGAATTCCACCTTGGAATTCTGAGTGTGTGTGTGTATTGTTGAGGATCAAGCCCAGGGCCTTACACATGAGTGTTCTACCACTAAGCCAGACTCTCACCTTGGGATGATGATGATGATAATGATGATGATGATATGATGATTATTTTTGGCATCAGCCAGGGATGAACGGAACCCAAGGGCACTTAACCACTCAGATATAATCTCAGCCCTTTGTGGGGGAGTTCTTTATTTTATTTTATTTTAATTTAATTTTTAGACAGGATCTTACTAAGTTGCTTAGGGCCTTTCCAAGTTGCTGAGGCTGGCTTTGAAATTGTAATCCTCCTGTCTCAGCCTTCCAAACTAGGATTATAGGCATGGGCCCCTACTTCAGTGTCACCTTAGGATTCTTATAAACTCTATAAAAGGCTATATACTCTAAAAAGGTTTGAGAAAAGCCTTAGTGACAAACCTAGCCAAGTCATAAGACACAGTTTCATAAGTTCTGCCTGTTGAAGGTCATCTATCACAAGGGTCAAGGATGACACCTCTATAACAAAAGACAGGTTAACAAGAAAAAGGCACAACAATTTTATTTAACCAGAGAAGACTTCAAAAATGAAGACCCAGGGAAAACTATTTTTAGGTTAATGAAGAATGGATAGCCATGCAGAAAATTAATTAGACAATAGGGTATGCTGTAATAGGGAGAAACCCAGCAAGCCTTGTCCAGATTCTTCCTGGCCGCTCTGTGTAGCAGTCCTTTCTCCTGGGTAAGGGGAGGAACTTCCCTGGAAGGAGGATCTTCAAGGCAGACAGAGTGACCTTTCCAGGTTTTGGGGCTCACTTTCAGATAGAGGGGCTCTAGTATCTATGACTTTTCTTAAAGACGAATAATTCTGGTTTCTATGAATGACTTCAGGAGAATAGGGGGAGAAAGATGGTGGGAAACAGGAGGACAGGAAGTGAAAGAAGCCTTGCTTCCAAGGCTTTCCAATCTCCCTTAGTTCAAAGTATGTAAGATGCCAGGCACAGTGGTGCACACCTGTAATCCCAGTGACTTGGGAGGCTGAGGCAGGAGGAGTTTAAGGCCAGCCTGCACAATTTATCAGGACCCTGTCTCAAAATTAAAAATGAAAAGTACTAGGGGTATGCTATGTTCTATCCATAGTATTGGGAAAAGGAAGGGAAGTACTCAGTGTGCTAAAATATCATACCTTGGGGAATAATTTTCTGGGCCTAAGTACACACTTTGGACCTATAAGTCAGAAGGAAAGATGAAAGTGAGATCTCTGTGATTTCTGCCTCTCCCATCAAGATGATTTGAGGATGTAGGGGAAGGAGAAGGACAGGTCGTATAAGGGAAAGTAGAGCAGATGTATTGATGATTTTAGATTAAGGTAATGATTTCAGCAGCTGAGAATTACTCTTTCAGACAACTGCTGGCTTACTATTGAATGCTAGTGGAAAGATTCACCAGAGGGTTTTGGGTTATGTATGCATTGGTACCCTTTGTCTCACATAGCAATACAGCCTAATAGTTTCTGATTGTTAAACAACAAAAATCTAAGAAAGGATGAGAGATGTCTATGTGAGTTCCTTATACAAGAAATATCCCTGACCCTAGGCATCATTTTCAGATGCTGAGACAAATTGGTGCATCCTTCAGGGGCTGAACCTTTGAATCAAAACATTTAGAACCACCCATTTAACAGAGAATGAGCCCCAGTGGACAGGCATTACCTTCCACCCTTTGTCATAGACATCCTGTGTACGGAATACCACACAATAAGCGATATTTGTGCTACTGGCAATTAAAATAACTATAAATTTGGGGCAGCAGGAAATAAGTATTGCACTGACTCCAGAAATTAAAATGTCCAAATGGATGGAAGATCCCAGTTCAGTATAGTATGACCAAGTGGTTGAAGAATGTCTTCAAAAGCAAGAAGCAGGTATATTGCTTACTCAAATGGCTATCTTTACACTTCAGATTTTAATGGATTGAACAATGTCTACCAGAAACATGCCCAAGTCCTAACTCCCAGTGCCTGTGAATGTGGCTTTCTTTGGAAATACAGTCTTTGAAGGCAGAATTAAATTAAGGATCTTAAGATAAGAACATCCTAAATTTAGGGGCAGGGGCTCCAAGTCTAGTGCCTGATGTCCTTATAAGAAGAAAAGAAGACCCATAGATCAGAAAAGGAGATGAAGAGAAGATAAAGGCAGAGATTGGAGGGAAGCCAAAGCCATGGAATACCAAGGATCACCAGCAGCCATCATAAGTTAGGAGAGATGCATGGTACAGATTCTCCTTCATTGCCTTCCAAGGGTAGGAATCCCTTCCAAAACTGATTTTATGCCTCTGTCTTCCAGAACTGTGAGAGAAAAAAAAATTTCTATTATTTTTAAGACAGGTAAGTTTCTGCCAGATGTGGAATCACGTGCCTATAATCCCACTGACTGGGGAGGCTAAAACAAGAGAATCACAAGTTCAAGACCAGCCTGGGCAAAGTGAGACCTTGTCTCAAAACAAATATAAGCCGGGCACAGTGGCACACACCTGTAATCTCAGTAGCTCTGGAGGCTGAGACAGGAAGATGGCGAGTTCAAAGCCAGCCTCAGCTATGGCAAGGTGCTAAGCAACTCAGTGAGACCCTGTCTCTAAATAAAATACAAAATAGGGCTGGGGATGTGGCTCAGTGGTCAAGTGCCCCTGAGATTAATCCCCAGTACTTAAAACAAAATAAAACAAAAACAAAGCAGGTAAATTTGTGGTAACTTTTTACAGCAGCCCTAGGAAACCAATACACACATAGATTCCTACCAAGAGGATTATGGCAGAAAACAACAACAACAATGTAACAATAAGTAAATCAATAAATATGTAGTAGGTGGATGTTTTGTCCAAGGTTCACTGGGTACATCAGAGCACCATGCACCTGAGATGAGACCCAAATTGGCAGGAGCCCAGAATTTTGGAGGATATAATTGCTGCTAGAGCCAATTGTCAGGATGTGGGAGTTGGACTTCCTCCCAAAAATGTTCTGGGACATTCCAAAAGGCAAAAAGCCTAGAAGCAGTTACTGAATAGTCTATTGAACCTCTTTCTACAATTTACAGAGTTCAAGGCATTCTGACAGCAGAAATGCCTAGCCTGGATTAGAGTTCATATTTTTTAGACAAATCACTGAGAAGATACTATCAAAGAACTGCAGTCCTCCACCTTAAGAGCTAATATGGCAATTCTCAATTACAGTCTCTGATCTAGTCATATATTTCACCACCCACATGATAGATGATAAAGCAGATCGCTTGGGAATGTTGTGCTTTACCTCTCACAAGCCATCCTCTAGTTTTGGTTTTATTTGTTTATGGTGCTAAGGATGGAACCCAGGACCTCTCCCAGTCTGAACAAGTGTTCCACCACTAAGCTACATCCCCAGTTCTTTTTAGTTTTTATTTTGAGATAGGGTCTAACTAAGCTGCTGAGGCTGGACTCAAATTTGTGATCCTCCTACCTCAGCTTCCCAACTAGCTGAGATTCCAGGTATGTGCCACTGCATCTGGCTCATAGGCAGCCCTCTGGACTGAAAAATAGAATGGGAAACTGAAGATTGACTTAAAAAGATACCATAAGCAGCAACTCCAGAAGGGAGATGACTTAAAATTATAGCTGCATACATGACACATACCTGTAATCCCAGCTACTTGGGAGGCTGAAGCAGGAGAATTGCAAATTCAAGGCCAGCCTGGGCAACTTAGTGAGACCCTAAAAATAAAAATTAAAAAAAGGCTGAGGATATAGCTTAATGGTAGAGTACCCCTGATTCCATCCCCTGTACAACTACCACCACCATAACCAAAAAAGAAAGAAAATGATCTAGAACTGCAGCTCTGCAACTTCTTTATCTTAGCACCAACATCCCCTATGTATCTGGGGCTGGGACTAAAGAAGGCAAAGTCACTTTGAGCCAGCCACCCAGTATCTACATCTGGAAAATAATTTGACTTATCAGATTTAGCACTATATTAGTTGGGTGATGTTTAGTTATGGAATTTTGTTTGAAAAATAACTATCATATGTTTGGTATCTGTTAAGTTTGAATCTTAAAATATCCCCCCAAGGCCATGTGCCAAAGGCATGATCCCAGCTAATGGTACTGTCTGGGAGTAGCAGAAATATTGGAGGGGGTGGGGGCAAGTTAGAGGAATTAGATCACAGGAGGCATATTTTTGAAGGGCTTATTTTATTCCCAATCCCACTCTCCATGCCGCCCCCCCCCCCAATAAATACCACTTCCTAACTACAATGAGGTGAGTAGCTTTGCTCCATCAAACCCTTCTGCCAGGATGTTCTGCCTCACCACAGACATAGAGCAATGAAAACAGCTGACCATGGACTGAAATCTCTGAACCTGTGAGCCAAAGTAAATGTTTCCTCCTTTAAACTGTTTTTCTCCAATGTTTTGTCACCGTGATGGAAAGGTGACTAACAGTATCTAAAGAAGAGATCATTGTTATTCCATTCATTTAAAGAAGTTGGGGCAGAGAGCTTACCTTGGGCAAAGGACAGCTCTAGCCCTTTCATTCCATCCCACTGCAGAGCAATTGTCGTGTTTTAGCAATATTGTACAACACTAATTGCCCTATTGAATATTTCTCTCCGAATTGGATTCATTAGGTTTTCAGAAGCAGAACAGAAAGTTGCTCATAACCAGACCAAACGTATAATAACTAAGCCATCCAGGTATGGCAGTTGAGAGACCTTGAAGAAGGTTAAAACATACATTTGAACAGGTCTGTAAGCTTACCTGTTTAGTTCAAAGGTGAAAATGATCCTGAGTCCTTGAAACTGAGAGCCCAGGCTATTGGCATCAAGATCCCTTTCGGTTAAGTGTGATGACACCACAGTAATCCATTAAGGGCCCTGGAAATAATATAGTATGCAAAATCAGTCTGCCACCTGCTAGTCAACTTGCATTTGTGGGATTGCAGCTTAATCAGGACTCCTTCTTATTAATGGGGAGTTGGATGAAGGAAATACTAGACATAGATAGGGCATAGGTTGTTTGTGTGTTTTTGTACTGGGAATTTAACTCGGGAGTGCTTTACCACTGAGCTAATCCCCAGCCCTTTTTTAATTTTTTATCTTGAAAACTGAGTTTCCCTAAATTGCTGAGGCTGGCCTTGAACTTGAATAGGTCTGTAAGCTTACCTGTTTAGTTCAAAGGTGAAAAGATCCTCCTGTCTCAGCCTTTTGAGTTGCTCGGATTACAGGCATGGGCCACAGCACATGGTTAGGCATAGATTTTAAGATGTCCTTCCTGTCAAATTACATCTAAGCCATATAATGAATGGGTTAAAGAGCAGTGAATAAAGTACTTCTTCCCCATAAGAAGGCAAATGACTGCTTCAGGACCTGAACTGCCTGAAATGCCAAAGGGGAGGAAGGAGAACTGGTCTTGGAGTCACATCCCCAGCAAAGTAGAATCAGTCAAAGGTTGATTTGCTTGAGAAGTTAATGTAGGTGGGAGGATGCTGTATAAGGGGCTGGAGCCATATTATTGATGTGGGCTAAAGATGAAAAAAGAAGAAAGATAGAGATGGGGAGGGGGAAGGAAAGGGAGGGAGAAGGAAGCAAGGAAGGAACTTACTCATATGTGTACTTCTACACGTAAAATTTGTACCAAGATATTAAGGAGACCATATTTTATGCTCTTACATGGTTCTATCTGAATGGGAAATTTTATGAGACAGAAAAATGTAATGTACAGCTGGTGCTGTACTTATTAAGGGTACAGATTCTAAATTGTGAATTCTCAAAGGAAAAATAAGAACTGCTCTCTGTACTTAATTTAGGATTTGTAGTATCCTCGGGAAGCCAGCTTAGAGTGCCACCTGGTAAAGCTAGGAGGATCTACCAAAACACAAACATACAAACCTGGACCCCGGCAAGATTAGAGGGATGAATTGAGAAACCCGAAAGACTGAACATTTCTATGGGTAAGAAGGCCTGTGGAGTCTTGATATGTGTCTCATGCACAGAGAACCTGTTAATGTTGCCTGATACCCTAATCACAAATAATGTGAGGAGCAAAAAAGTTTCTAGTTCAGCACTGTTCGATACAAATGTAATGTGTGTAATTTTTTTAAAAAAAAGAAGCAAGTAAAGTTAATTTTAATAGTATATTTTTTAACTCAATATATCCAACATATTATCATTTCATGAACTCTTTTTAAAAAGGATTTAATAAGATATTTTACATATTGTTATGTCTCTGAAATCTGCTGTGTATTTTTTATTTACAGAACAACTCAATTCAGACACTGAATTTTCATTGGAATTAATTGGTCTACCTTTAGTGTTAGTTCATGAAATTTACAGTTGAAAGGTAAATTCATATACCCAAATTGTTCCAAATATGCTTAAGCTTTCAGTAGCTGAATTAAGCATCAGGAGGTTTGGGGGTGGGGTTTGTTTGTTTGTTTTGTTTTGAGGGATGGGGGCGATAAGGGAGTAATTGGGGTTTGGGGTGTATTTTTGTTTGTTTGTTTTGTACTGGGGATTGAGCCCAGGAGCACTGAACCAATAAGCCACATCCCCAGCCCTTTTTTATTTAAAGACAGGTCTCATTGAGTTGCTTAGAGCCTCATTAAATTGCTGAGGCTGGCCTTGAACTCATGATCCTCCTGTCTCATTCTCCTGAGCCGCTGGGATTACAGGCCTGTACCACCTTGCCCAGGGAGTAATTGTTTTTGTTTTCCTAGAACTGGGGTTTGAACCCAGCACCTTGCACAAGCTAGGCAAGTGCTCTAACAAAGAACTACAAACCTAGTCCTTCAGTTTTTTAGTTTAGATTTAAACTATTATAATTAAATAAAGTGGAAAGAGAAAGGAAAGTCAAAAGTCAATCATGCAGGAGACTCATGCTTATTAGATTTATGCCTTTTTCTCAATTTTGGTAAAAATTGACTCCTGGGTAGATAATAAAGTCATAGAATGAAGAACCCAATCTCACACAGGAAGTAAAAGGTGGAATCAATGTCTAAGACTCTAAATTTCCTTTGAAAACAGAAATTGTCTCCATCAGCTGAAGCCCATTGAGGCAACTGAACCCTGAGAATCCACCCTTTAATCTGGAATTACTGACCCATGTCTCAGAGCTCAGGACCACTTCAAAGGCATTCTTGAAATACTGGAGGACAGAACTAAACTTAGTCCCTCCCTCACTGTCCAGCAAAACAGATAACTTTTTCTGGCCCTCTCCATATTTCCTCCCTTCTGTGGTCCTACCTACTTGCTGATACCATCTTTTTCCTCATAATAGTTAATCCTCATTTTGTGAACTCAGTATTTGCAAATTAATCTATTCAAATTTATTTTTATTTCTATTTCGGAGTGTTTTGTGGTCATTTGCAGACATAAAGTGACAAAATATAAGTTACCAAACAGCACACATTCCCAGCTGAGGTCTAACAAGGCAATGTTCTGCCTTTCCCCCATGCCTCAAATATATTTTTGTTTAGTTAGCCCTTTTATTACTTACCACGAATTCACTCTTTTAACTAGTCCTATTATTTATTTATATGTTTTTGTATTTCAAAAAAAATTAGTTGATGCACAATATGTATACATATTTATGGGCTACAATACAATAATTTGATACAGGTGTACAATATGTAATGATCAAGCCAGAGTAATTAGTGCTTCCATCTCCTCATTTATCATTACTGTGTATTGGGAAGCTTCAGACTCTTATTCTCCAGTTATTTCTAAATATATCATAAATTAATGTGGATTATATTTACCCTAATAGGCTATAGAGCACTCAAAATAATCCCTTCCCTCCAAGTGTATTTTGGTAGTTGCTATCTGACCTTTCTATCTCTCCCACCACCTAGTCTCTAGTGACCACTGTTCTTCCGGCTTCTTCTATGAGAATGACATTTTTAGCTTCTACAAATGGCTGAGAACATGTGGTTTTTGTGTTTATAGGCCTAGTTTATTTCAGTGATGTTCTCCAGTTCCATCTACTTGATGCAAATGACAGGATTTCATTTTTTATAACTAAATAATATTTCATTGTGTATATACACCACATTTTCTTTAGCCTTTCATCTGTTATTGAATACCACAACGAATTCCATATCTTCGTTACTGTAAATAATGCTGCAAGAAACCCTGAAGTGCTGGTATCTCTTTGATACAATTATTTAATTTTCTTTGTATATATACTCAGAAGTAGGATTGTCGGATCACACAGTAGTTCTAGTTGTTATTTTCAGGGGAACCTCCCTACTGTTTTCTATAATGGCTGTACTGATTCACATTTCCAACCATAGTGTGTATGAGTTCCCCTTTCTCTTCATCTCACCATCATTTGTTTTTTGTCTTTTTACAATAGCCTTTCTAATGGGTAAGATGATATTCATTTTGCCTTGGATTTGCATTTCCCAGTGACCCGTGTTGCCGAGCATTTTTTCATAAAATTTTGGGGCATTCATTTGTGTAATTCTGAGAAATGTGCATTCCAGCCATCTGTCCATGTTTTAATCAGATTATTTGCTTTCTTGCTGTTGAGTTGTTTGCATTCTCTATATATTCTAAATATTAATCCTTTCTGGATAAACAGCTTGCAAATATCCTCTCCCATTCTGTAGATTAACTCTTCACTCCATTGTTTCCTCTGTTGTGCAGGAGCTTGCTAATTTTGTACAATCCTGCTTGTTTATTTTTGCTGCTGCCCCCCCCCCCCGCCGCTTTTTCTCAGCTTTTGTACTGCAAACAAATGTACTTTTTGTGGTCTATGTTGTGCCACATTTTTTGCATTTTTGTTGGTGGTTTCACTGTTTATAATACCCCCCACACATAGTGCTGATGGGCTGGCTACTGTTCCTAAGCAAAAGGCTGTGATGTGCCTTGCAGAGAAAGTACACTTATTAAATAAGCTTCATTCAGGCATGTGTTATGGTGCTGATGGCCTTGAGTACAATGTTGAAAAATCAAAAATATTTATCAGGTATAAGGTGTTTTCAAACGGAAACACATATCAAGGTTATATCATTAATTAGCTGATGTGTCCATAATTCTACAGTAAACTAACTGTTTTCCTTAGGAGTAATGATTCAGTATTCACTAGTCAGTATTTGCAGTGACTTTTTTAAACATAATTACATTAAGGGAATTGAATTTAGATGTATGTGTGTATATAAAATTAACACATACTTTAAAATACATTAATAATATAAATATACAGGCATATATAGTTATAAAAATCTTAGTGCAATTTTCTATGTATTCCTCTTATGACCTGCATATTAGCTGAGTCTACCTTTGTCCCTTGAAAATCTTAGTTTGGACCCTACCGATTCCATAGCCTTTGAACATCTAAAGTTCTCTCAGAAATGTTTAGCAATTCTCAAACTCTGTTTTTTCCACTCCATTTCCCAGCCCATTCCCTAGAGGGTAGCCACTCTTCTGACTTCTAACAGAATTGATTTTTGTTAGGCACAGTTTTAAGGCTTTTGTGCATATTAATTCAATTAATCCTTACTATTCCATTTCACAGTGAGGATTGGAGAAATATAGAAGTTAAATGGTTACTTACCCAGATAGCACTACTGATAAATGCAGAGATGGGATTCAACCCAGGCATCTGCTTCTTAACAAATAAACTATGCTCCCAAAATACAACCATAGCTAGAGACAGTAAAATAAACTTATTGGAAAAGAAACGCTAACCACCAAATTATTATTTGCATATAACTTCAAATGTACTCTTTCGTTTTATTTCTTCTCACTACCCAGTGAGGAAACCACGAGGATCAGAGAAGGAAAGGAAGGTGCCCAAGAGCCACAGTTGTAGGTGGCAGAGTTGGGATTGGAGCCCAGTGCAAAATAAATTTCATCTTCATATTCACAGAGGAAGAAATTGAGGCCAGGAGGGCCTAAACAAGTTACAATCCCAACCCTCCAGATGGCCCAGCAAAGTGCTCTGCACAAAGATGATGTTCAACTTGCATGAGGTCCTTCCTCTTGACTGAATGATTAGATGCTAATTGACTCCTCAGATCACTTGAGGCAGCCTGGAACCTCAACTGTGCTGACACTGATAACAGGAGATTTGTAGGTGTCTAAGATTGCCCAGACCCAGCAAATAAAAATACAGAACATCCAGTGAAATTTGAACTTCAGATCAATGACAAATTGAGTTTAAGTAGATCTCATGAAATATACTTTTAAAAAGTTATTCATTTGTTTATATGGAGTTCATTTTAACTGGGCATCCTGTATCTTATCTGTCAACCCAATCCATGAATTAGACAGACACTGGAGGAAGAAAACAAAAGAATGAAGGAGAAGAGTGAGGCAGAGTGAGCAAGGAAGGGGCACTCCAAATTTGAGGAGCCAGAGGGGCTGACTTGTGGGTACTTGGTCTGTCCTGACACCCACAACAACCTTGGGAAGGGGCAGAAGAGCACCCACCTGGTTCTGGAAGGTCAGAGCTCCCATCCACACATCTGGGTTCGAATTCTACCTATGCTGCTCCATGTTGTGCGTTATGGATCATTCACTTAGTTGAGAGCTTGCTGTTTATAAAAAAGAATTGAAAATGACACTGATCACACTAATGTCACATACTCAATTATTTTTTCCCCATCCATATGTTTGTTCTCTCATTGTGGAACTCTGTCCTAAAATGAAAGGAAATTTAAAAAAAAAAAAAAAAGGTTGTGATGCTTCTACTAGTAAGGCAGGGTGGCACACGCCTCTAATCCCAGTGGCTGAGGAGGCTGAGACAGGAGGATTTCAAGTTCAAAGCCAGCCTCAGCAACTTAGTGAAATGCTAAGCAACCCAGTGAGACCCTGTCTATAAAAAAAAAAAAAAAAAAAAAAAAAAAAAAAAAAAAATTTAAGTGTTGGGGGTGGCTCAGTGGTCGAATGCCCCTGAGTTCAATCCCCAATACCAAAAACAAATGCCTCTGAATGCTGAACATTTTTGATGATCACACATGAATGGCAGCAAGGAGAAACTCAGATGGGTTTGATAAGCAGGACTACACCCTAATATACACAGAGAACTGGCTGTGAATCCTCTGTCTGCCGTTCTCCACTTACTCACTGGGTGACTCTAGCTACATCTCTTACTCTCTCTAATCTTCAGGAGTAATAGAGGCTTGCTGGCATTCTATGAGTAGCAGCTAAAAAAATTTCCCAAGACTGTCCCAGTGTGGTCAGGGGACACAGCTTTTTACTCAGCTCAGCTGCAGTACTTTTCTGGAATGCTCATCACTAAAATTAAAGAGGATATGAAACACATGAGTTCCCTGCCCCTCACTCAACCATCATTCCTCAGACAAGTATGCAGATATTACACAGTCATCCTGCAATACCCACAGAGGGCTAGTCCACGAACCCCCACCATGATACTAAAATCTTCAGGTGTTTCTCAAGTCCCTTACATAATAATGTATTATTGTATTTGCAAACAGCCTTCACATTCTCTAGATTATTTATAATACCTAATATAATATAAATGTTATATAAATAGTTGTTGTACTGTATTTTTTAGGAAGTGATGACAGGAAAAAATGTCTGTATGTGTTCAGTAGAGGCTGAATGAATCATCAGAGATCTAACTACACTGCACATGAATGAGACGCTAGGAGAACAGTGCTCAAATGAGCACAGAAGAGACTGAAGTCTATGAAATGCAAGAAGCTGCAGTAAAATGTTCCTACTCATTACCTCATTCAAATGGATGCAGTGTTGTGCTCAGCTCAGTATATGGCAAATTCATGTTCTGCCTTTTAGAACTTTTCAGAATTTTTTTCTGAGTATTTTTTATATAAGCATTTGATTGAATCTGTGGATTTGGAGCCCATGGATACAGAGAGCTGATTGAGTAACCACACTAACAAGCCATCCAAGCACCTGATGGATGGATGCAGTATGACCCAAAACCCATTTCCTAAATGTTCTAAGCACTCTCAAAAATATATACGTTTGCCAAGCACAGTGGTTGCATGCCTGTAATCCCAGCAGCTCTGGAGGCTGAGACAGGAGGATAGCAAGTTCAAATCCAGCCTTAGCAAAAGTAAGAGGTGCTAAGCAATTCAGTGAGAACCTGTCTCTAAATAAAATACAAATAGGGCTGGGGCTGGGGCTCAGTGGTCAAGTGCCCCTGAGTTCAATCCCTAGTGACAAAATATATATATATATCACGGATTATCTTGACTATAGGATTATTTTATTAATATAATTTTTAGGAAATATAATGAAAATTCTGCTTGCCAAAATAGCAGAATCCTATCTGTCTATATAGTGAAAGCGCAGGATGTTCATCGATGTTCATTGATGTTTCCCAGCCTTGCCCAGGGAAAAGGGATGTGAGAGTAATGAGAAAGATGAGTATTTTGAGTTTAAAGCATGCAATTTTGAGGGGAAAAGTAAATGTATCCAGGTATGGTGCCACAAGCCTATAATCCCAGTGGCTTGGAATGCTGAGGCAAGAGGATCACAAGTTCAAAGCCACCCTCAGCAATTTAGTGAGGCCCTAAGTAACTTAGCAAGACCCTGTCTCAAAATAAAATAAAAAGGTCTGGGGGAGTGATTCAGTGTTTAAGCACCCCTGGGTCAATTCCTGGTGGAAAAAAAATGTAACCTTGCACTTATTTGCAACTTGTTGCCACAGATATTTTAGTTCTTAGTTTTAATAATATGTGTACAACACAGAAGAGCCTAGAAAAAAAAATGTTGAACCTAGACATAAAAGGGCCCAATCCAAATTTTTTGCTTGAAAAAATAAACAAACAAACCAAAAAAAAAGAGTTTGCTTTGCTAAACAAGGCAAAGTACCACTCAAAAGAGGACCATGTTTGCAATGACCCTGAGGAGTAATCCTGTTAATAAGTGTTAAGCCTCTGTTTCTTATGCTGCAGACTTGAGAGAAATAGACCTGTGAGGATAATGTTTGGAGTGTGGGAAACAGTAAATATACTGAGTCTGGTCACAAGCCAGGCCTACAATGTTTGTAACATGGGGATTCTGTTAGTTTAATTAATATGCCTTGGCCTTCCTAAACCCAGTACCCTTGGAAGAACACAAGCAGCAGTCAGTGCAAGAGAAGTCACCATCACTTTCGTTGCTGGACATACCCACCCTGAAGAAGAGACTCCAGGCCATGGAGAAATGCTGGCAGCAAAGATTGACAGTAAAAGGAATCATGCCCTGCTTTGACTTATGTCTATTTCATCCTCTGTAAATAATTCTTTGCTTAAGGCTCCTCAAGTATTACTTTGTTTTATTTACTTAAACAGGTTAGTGGGAGAAAACAAGCTATTTCTACAGCTGAAATATATAGTCTTGCCCCCATTCCAGGCTAAATATAGGATTTAATCCTCTATAAGGTGCCCAAAGAGTCATTGGCTGAAATTGAACACAGTTACCATAGGGAAACCCCACAGCTTGTCCATGTAGGGTGAAAGCCTTGCTGGACCAGAGTCTTGAAAAAAGAGGACTGTCCGATTATCCCATGTGATCTGTCCTCTCAGAGTATCCTGCTGTGCTTATTCCTTGTGCTCCACAAGTTAGGGACTCCCTTTTTCATTCCTCAATCAATTGGGGAGGGATCTTTAGAATAAGGAGAATAAAGAAATGAGATTTTTCCAGGGACAGTGGCATGGATCTGTAATCCTAGCAACTTGGGAGGCTGAGGCAGGAGGATCACAAATTCAAGGCCAGCCTCTGCAACTTAGTGAGTCTCAAAATAAAAATAAAAATTATCTGGGAGTGTAGCTTCTTGGGTTCAACCCACACTACCAAAAAGATAGAGAGAGAGAAAAGAATAAGGAAGAAGAATAAGGAAGAATAAGGAAGAAGAAGAAGAAGAAGAAGAAGAAGAAGAAGAAGAAGAAGAAGAAGAAGAAGAAGAAGAAGAAACAAAATTTTAAGTAAAAGAGGGAAGGGAAGGAGGTAGTGAAGAAGAAAGAAATAGGTTAAGATTTAAGTTAAAATCACAGAAAAGAGAGTGGATTAAATATATATCATATATACATATATACAATGAAAAACAGTAAAAAAAGCTAAATGTAAAATCAAATTTAACAAGCTGATGCCAATTTAATAAGAAAATGATGGTTAAGTTTAAGAAGTAAAATTGGTCTTTGTCCTCTATAATCCATTTCATGTTGTCCATGCTTTTAACCAGTTTGCACCAAATGAACTGACCCAAATCTGACACTTCAAAAGTCTGAACCTTTGGTGAATTAGGCTAGAATTATGTGAAGTGTATAATTAATCTTCACCTCCAGACACACAGTATAAGCCATCATAAAAATCATGTCTCTGACATCCTATCCACATTCCTCCAGGCCTTTGTTAAAATGGGTCCTAGTCAAGTGCCACTTTTGTGCAATGAACTTAAGTCCACTCAGCTATTCCCAGAATGAGAGCCTTCACCACTATGGACCATGCAGCAATGCTGGGGACACACCCACATACTTCTGAGGCTCTATGCTTGCAAACCTACCTGCCAGAATCCATTTCTCTTCTAGACAGGGATGAGTTGGTTGCAAGGAACAGAAATTATCTCAGTTAACTTATGTGAAGATGGGTTTATCATAAAAGAATATTGGCAGCCAACTCAGCTTCCAGAGTGGACTGTTGAAACAATTTATTGAGTCTGGAGCTTTTCCTGAATTAACAAAAGGGAGGAGCCATTAAAGGATAATATAGCTTATTTATTATTTCAATAGCTTCCCAGGCAGAACAGGAAAGAAACCAGACCTCTTTTCTGCACAATAATGGGACCCACTAACTCTGGGGAAAAGGCAAGATGTCCTTCTAATTGAGGAAATATATCCTTTTTCAATATGAGTTTAGACTGTACTCTCTAAAAATTAATGTCTGTTCCTAGGAGCTGTGCATGAGCTAATATAACAACTCTATTACAAATGAACTAACCTGAATCCTGCTCACACATGTGGGAACAGCAAAAAGGAAATCTAGCCAGGAAAACCCAAACCCAGAACCAACTGCAGACCCAGAGGCTCTTCTCCTTCTTATCCCACCCCCACCTGCACCCCCATACACACAATTTTGGGAGACATGGGTGACAAGAGACATCATTTTTAACTAGCTAAAGTACTGAGGATCCTACTTCAAATTGACACATGCAAAATTAGGACACTGGGATAGGGTAGGAGTGATGAATAGAGAGAGAGAGAGAGAGAGAGAGAGAGAGAGAGAGAGAGATCTAAGAAGTAGCATCCCTTTTTGTGAATACGTGTGGGATTTTCCCCAAGCCAATTAAAGTTTCTAATGGACCAAACTTAAACGAGGTCCAAGGAAAGAGAAAACTGTAAATCTAAAAGCCAGGGAGCTTGTGAAGGATCTGAATCTGTAGGTACCATCCCTCTGAGAAGTGAAGAGAAGAATCGAAGTCAGGGGTGCTTTGTTCTCTCCTTGACATTGAAGCACCCTTCTCAGATTGTCTCAGCTCTCCAGTCCAAAGTCCCAGACACTCTGATACCCTCACACCACACACCCACTCAGGCTACCCACTTCCCCTCTTTTCACTTTGATTTTTTTTCTCAAATATCTGGGAGCCAACACCACCTTCACCAATTTTCACAAAGAAATGCACTCTGAAGATTTTGAGAATTAGTCATGGGAAGTGTGACATCAACGTCACAGATTCTATCCCTACACATACACACAAACACACACTTACTTCCTGACTCCCTTTCTTCCCTCTCCAGAATAATCAGCAAATGTTTTTCCTTTCTCCTGAAGACATTTGGCCTATTGGTTTAGTCAGCTTTTTTTTTGCTGCTGTGACTAAAAGACCAGACCAGCACAACTGTAGAGGAGGAAAGGTTTATTTGAGTTCTCACAGGAGATCCTAGTCCACACAAAGATGGCTCCATTCCTCAGGGCTCAAGGTGAGACAGGACATCAAGTGGAAGCATGTGGCAGAAGGAAGCAGTTTACATGGTGATCAGGAAGCAGAAAGAGAGACTCTGCTCACCAGATACAAATACATACCTAAGGTCACGCCCCAATTCCCACTTCCAGCCCAATTCCCACTTCCACCTTACTACTTCAGCTACCATTCCCTATCAGTGGATTAAATCAGTGATTGGGTTAAGACTCTCACATCCCAATAGTTACTCCTCTGAACCTTCTTGCATTGTCTCACACATGAGATTTGAGGGCCACCTCACATCCAGACCATAACACCTATGCTCAGTTTCCTTGTTTTATCAGCTTTTACCTAAAATGAGCTTGTCCTGAAATTCTTTCAAAAAACTACAGTATGAGCAAATCTGGTGATTATTATTTCCTCCTTCTCATAAACCTAGGGTCAAATGACCATCTTACAGAATCTAAGGACAAGAAAAGTCTGCAGACTAGAGTAAGGTCAGAGAGCCAGGCTTCTCCCTCTGATCCTCTAGAGTCTCTGACCTTTTATCCCCCTCTTTTTCTATGTGCCTGCTCCATTCTGCTTCCTCTGAATCTGGTCTTCCTGTGGCTGCTTTCCAACAACACATGGTGTTAAAATGGCCATCCTAATTCAGAAAAATGCCTACCACCAAATGATTTCAGTTATTGTGTCTTAATAGAATTTCTTTTTTTGTTTGTTTGTTTTTCTGTTTTGATTTTTGTTTTGTTTTGTTTTGTGGTACCAGGAGCATGCTTAACCACTGAGCTATTTCCCAGCTCATAAAATATTTTTTTATTTTAAGATCTCATTAAATTTCTTAGAGCCTCACTAAATTGCTGAGACTGGTCTCAATCTTGCAATCCTCTTGCCTCAGGCTCCAGTTGCTGGGATTACAGGCATGAGATAACACACCCAGCCTTTTGAAGAATTTCTTGAGAGATGAAGAGAAGGAACATAAACTGGAAGCCTTGGCTCAGGTCTAATCAGCTGTTGCCAGAGGGTAAGGGAAGGAGATAAATATGGAACATACAGTCAAATCTTCCAGGATCTGTGGGCAAGGTAGGCACATGGAAGTTTTCTTGATCAAAGTACCTAGCCTACTTATCCTTATTTTTTGAAGGATTTAGGACTCTAATAAATTAGACCCTGCCCAAGTTCTGAACCAATTGGGGGGGGGGAAGAAAAACAAACAAGTAAGACAAATGAGAGATTAAGATAACATTACTAATAAAGTTGATATTAACAAACATGGCCTACATCATTTATCAGATGGATTTCATAATCTTGAACCCCAAGATTAAGAAGACAAACTCATCTACTCACAGAATGTACAAGAAAATTATAGCTGTTCTCCCCTTTCATTTATATAGACAAATCAATACTGATCATGAGTTGATAATTATTAAGGTGGGTTATGAGTCTGGATCTTTATACTATTGCATCAGTGTCTCTCCCATTTTAGTACTCTGCACCTAACACCTTTTGAGGAAAAGTTCAATCATCCGCTTATATCTCCTCCTTTCTCTTTCAGACAGAAATATATGAAGGATTTCTGTTTTTCTTCAGAGTTTAGAAAGTTGCGCTAATATAATGAGAGCAACTATAAACAGAGCAGGGAGGAAGAGTAGGAAGAAAAGATTAACATTAAACAGAGACTTGAGATGGGAGGGAAAGGGAGAGAAAAGGGAAATTGCATGGAAATGAAGGGAGACCCTCATTGCTAAACAAAATTACATATAAGAGGTTGTGAGGGGAATGGGAAAATAAACAAGGAGAGAAATGAATTACAGTAGATGGGGTAGAGAGAGAAGTTGGGAGGGGAAGGAGGGGAGGGGGGATAGTAGGGGATAGGAAAGGTAGCAGAATACAAAAATTACTATTAGGGCATTATGTAAAATTGTGGATGTGTAACTGACGTGATTCTGCAATCTGCATTTGGGGTAAAATTGGGGGTTCATAACCCACTTCAATCTAATGTATGAAATATAATATGTCAAGAGCTTTGTAATGTTGTGAACAACCAATAAAAAAAAAAAAGAAAGTTGCGCTAATGCCATCTAGAAAGGTCATTAGGCCTTTTCTAAGGGATTTTTCATTCCCATCCCGCCTGCTCAAATTTTTCTAAATTCAATATTTATTGAGCCCAAAGCTGCTAGCATTGGATTACACCCCCAATACGTGCCTGTCCTGACTTCCAAGACTGGTGCTCTGGAGTGTTGGAATGAGAGAAAAAGGCATTTTTCATTCTGTTCCCTAAAGTGGCTGCTGCTACTACCTCCTGCAAGTAATTCTTTTAGGCTCAAGAAACCTGCTTCCTAGGGACATTTCTCCCTACTCTCTGCATTCATTCCCACTAGAGAAAGACCATACCCAATTCCTGAACTGAACATGTATTAACATTTGGGAACTTGGGCCCCAATTAGTAGGGTAACCACCTATTGTGGTTTACCTTGGATACAAGATTTCCAGTGCTAAAACGAGGAAAACCTGAATGGATGGTCAACTAGCTCAGGCCTAATAAACACCAGTCAGTAACTCAGCCACGATCTTGCTCAAGACAGTGTCTTTTCTTGCCTTCTGTTTAGTCCAGGCCTTGAGAATCAGTTCTTTCTGCCACTTGGACATTTCTCCTCTCTACCACGCGGCCTGCGCAGTGGTTTCATTAATGAGGTTCTAGGCATAAAGTTAGTTAGAAGAGATCGAAATAAAACACACAAACCAGTACCTTATTTTACATTGCTAGGTCCGAGACGGCTCACCTCTCTGGTTCCCACCTCTAGCTGCCCAGCAGGGCAGCGAGGATTACTCTGGGCTAGCAGGAGAGAGAGAGAGCGAACACGCCGGGGAGTAGCCTTTTATTTGGGGAACAAGAGATTCAGGGGAGAATTCCATCCAATGAAGGTTGAGGGGGGGCTGCACTCCAAGGTCAGGGTCAGTGATTGGGTCCCCGGGGTCAGTGGTCAGGCACACCCCCACACGGATGGGCTCTCTCATCAGGAAAGGGTCGGGAAAGCTTCGACAGAGCCAAAGCGCCTCAGGCCCTTAAGGGGAGTCACCCAATCACGTGTCAGAATGGCTCCCCACACTCCTCCTCCTCTTTCCTCCTCTTCTTCCTTTTCTTCTCGTATACCGGGGACTGAACCCAATGGCACCCTACCACTGAGCTGTATCGATAGCTCTTTTTAAAATTTTATTTTCTTTTTGATTTTGAGATAAGTTCTCACCAAATCATCCAGCTTAACCATTGATCCTCCTGCCTCAGCCTCCCAAAACTGGGATTATAACCACATGACACCACACCTGGCATCCACATTAATGTTTTTTCTTGAATATGCCCTTTCATATATTCCTAATTCATAAATATTTCAGGCATAATATCTCATATCTAATCTTTTTATACAATAACCATGTTACCTAGAAACCTCTGACAATACTTTAAGTACTTTACAATGATCTTCCTGGTCTTTCTCTCCCAAGTCTATTCAGTTTTTCTGTAGCTAGCAAACATATCTGTTGTCGGCTTTAAGGGGTAGGTCCCCATTCACTCTTGCTATGATCACTTCCTCCTTGATGCTGAGAAAATGTAGTAGTGCCCTAGATCTGGACCCCTTTTGAGTGAGTTGTTCCAGTCAACTCTGAAATCTAGACTTTCTTATCTTGTTAGATTTATTTAGACCCTTATTGCTATTTCTGAGTTAATAATAATTCAGTCATCTCACACTTATATGAAACCCTCTTTAAAAACAATTAAATGCATCTCTTTTTCCTATTTTTTTCTTTGTCTATCTTGACATTATCAACACATGGTGAGAGACAGATCTTGAGTCTGAGATAAGCAATATGAATCCAAGGTTAATCTCTCCATGGTTGCCAGCCAGGGCAATTTAGTAAGACCCTGTCTAAAAATAAAAAATAAGAGGGTATAGGTATGCAGTTTGGTGGTAGAGTAGTGCCTCTGGGTTCAATACCCAGTGCTGCAACAAAATAATAATAATAATAATAATAATAATAATAATAATAATAATAATAAATTTTTCAAGTAAACTTCAGCCGAGTATGTACACATGCCTATAATTCTAGTGACTCAGGAAGCTGAGGCAGAAGGATTACAAGTTTGAGGCCAGCCTCAGCAGTTTAGCAAGGCCCTCAGCAACTTAGTGAGACACTGTCTCAAAATAAAAATAAAATAAAATAAAAAGGGCTGGGGATGTGGCTCAGTGGTAAAGCACCCCTCGGATTAATCCCCAGTACCAAAAATTTAATGAATAAATAGAGTGAACCTCAGAAATAGAGAGGGGTTTGCTCATCTATAGATCTTGCTGGAAAACTGAGGTCTCCCTATTGGAGAAAGCTCCTTTAAAATATCCTACAGAACACATGTTTCTGTGGTCGTCCCAGCTGCCAAAGAAAGAATTAGAGGAACAGAACCAATATGCTCAGTTTGTTCTTCCCAAATTTATCATTCAGCTGTCTTTGACTTCTCCTCTGCAGAGAGAGGCCAGGAGTATTACCCTAGAGGAGCTCCTTCCATATGAAATGAACTCTTGAGACTGGGGGAAAGCACTTTTCTGTGCAGTGGTCAAATGACTCATCCTAGCCAACACTAGGATACTCTTTTCCCTTTCTGTCGTGTGTCATGACATGAGAAATGTGAAATGACTGGTTTCCAATCTCAATTTAGTGGAATCATTTTCCTGATCCCCTAGTGGAAATATCCTTGACTTTGGTAGCAAAAGAATCTTGGTGTCAAGAAGCCAATATATTTTTAATATATATATTTTAGTTGTAGATGGACGCAATTCCTTTATTTTATTTATTTTTATGTAGTGCTAAGACCAACCCAGTGCCCCACATGTGCTAGACAAGCGCCCCTCCACTGAGCTACAGCCCCAGCCCCAGGAAGCCAACATTTTGAGAATGACTTTTGAAGTATAATTATGAATGACGACACTCTTATCTTCACTTCCCAACCTAAACAAAAAAAGTCTGTGTGTACAGACTTTGGGAAAGAACACTGAAGAGAGCGATTGAGAGAGAGAGAAATCTGACAGAGCATAAATCACCATCAACAAGATAAGTTGCCAAGCTCACAAGAAATTGTTCCCCAGCTTTTGTCTAAGCTGAGCATCATTTTTCTGTACCACCAGTGACTTCATGATAGATCTGTATTTACTTTTCAGGGCTACCATAACAAAGTAATGCAAAGGTGGTAGCTTAAAACAACAATTCAATGGATTTAGTCTCTGAGTGTGAAGGATAAACTCCAAATCAAGGTCTCAACAAGGTGCACTGTCTCCAGAGGCTTGAGTGAATCCTTCTGTGCATCTGATGGCTCCTGGCAATCCTTGGCACTCTTTGGTAGTTGTATCACTTCAGTCTTTGCCTTCATCTTTTTTTTTTATTGGTTGTTCAAAACATTACATAGCTCTTGACATATCATATTTCATACTGCCTTCATCTTTACATGGCATCCTAACCTCTGTCTCTATGTCTCCAAATCTCCCTCTCCTTAAAAGGGCACAACTCATTGGTTTTGGGGGACCTCCTTAATCCAATATGACCTTATCTTAACCTGACTTCATTGGCAAGGACCCTATTTCAAAATGAGGTCACTTTAACAGTCATCACAGTCAGGACTTTAACAATATCTCTGGAGAGACATAGTTCAATCCTTCATAGGTTTCATGCTGAAATCAATGAATGGCATGGATATTGGTCCATTTTCTTCTTTTGCTGTGAAATAATTTCTTGATAGAGCTATGATACATTATTTCTAAAAATGAACCCAATTTTTTACCCCTCCCTATATCAATGCCCTTTGAAATGTGATTTTTTCAGTCCTTTCCATCAAGAAATAGAGCCTAGCAGGGTGCAGAGGCTCATACCTGTAATTCCAGTGGCTCAGGAAGCTGAGACAAGAGGATCACAAGTTCAAAGCCAGCCTCAGCAATTTAATGAGAACTTGTTTGAAAATAAAAAATAAAAAAAAAAATAAGCTGGATATGTGGCTCATCCCCAGCTAGGTTCAATTCCTGGTACAGGAAAAAAAAAGAAAAAGAAAGAAGAAAGAAAGAAAGAAAGAAAGAAAGAAAGAAAGAAAGAAAGAAAGAAAGAAAGAAAGAAAGAAAGAGAGAGAGAGAGAGAGAGAGAGGGAGGGAGGGAGGGAGGGAGGGAGGGAGGGAGGGAGGGAAAGAAAGAAAGACTACTTCCTTGCTCAATGAATCTACATTGGCCTTATAGCTTACTCTGGGTAATTGAATGCAGCAGAAATAGCATTGTGCCAGTTCTAACCTACGACACAAACTTCAGTCTCTCTTTTGGAACCCTGATCCTGCCATATAAATAAGCCCATGCTAGCATGCTGCATGGGAAGAGACACATGGCCCAGTCTCCCATGTCACTGCAGCCATCAGCCAGCCAACCAACACACTTGGGTGAGTGAGGTAATTCTAGACCAGTCAACCCCTAGCCAACTCAGATGGCCCACAGATTCACAGTCAAAGATATATGGTGGTTGTTTTAAACTACTGTTAAGTTTTGGGGTGGTTTGTTACATGGCATTGGGTAACTGATGATAGGAGTTAAGAGATTATGTGATTCTATGGCAATAGATAAGGCCTTTAGTTAGTTCACAGAGATCAGCACTGGTAGAATCATGACAATTAGAGAAGAAATACTCAAATTCAGAATAAGTGTCTGTTCCTATGAGGAATTCTGGACACTTACGTAATGATATTTTTTAAAATAATTCTAACTGGTACCAGTAGCTGGCTGCCCTTACAATGCTGCCCCATAATATGAATTGAGAGTTTGTCAGTGTAAACTGGCAATTTGGGAACTTGGCAATGGCAGCAGCCAAATGAGATTTGGCCTGGAAAATTCCATTATGAATCCAAACCTAATTAACATCCCTGATCCCACTGCCAATTTATTCATGAATCCACTGAGCAAAGACTGGAAAGGTTGGAGAAGGAGGTTTGATTGATGTAGCAAACACATCGTGTCCCAATCCGCATCTTCTTGTGTCATCTTTTTCTCCAGGCTTTGGAAACCAGCTTCCTGCATAGAGAATCTATCAGCAGTTTGACTCAGCTTCACTTTTTGCCCAAGGAACACTCCTGCACATTCAACCTGAAAGCTAAAGCAGCTAACACCCAGGGGCAACTCTTGACCAGTGAAGAAGCAGCCTGTGATCAGCTAGTGCAAGGAGCACTTTATAGCTATTCTCAGAAGATACTGGAAGATTTAGCTCAGTTGCTCACAATAGTGATTGACTCAATTATATTCCTATACTGGCTCTTCCTCCTGCTTCACTGTTCTCTGCCCTCACTCCTGCTCTGGGATCACTTCCCAAATCAATCTCCTCCTCAAAAGTCCTCGTCTCAGCCACGGGATGGTGTACGGTCAGGGAGAGGCACTGAAACTGAAGGCGGAGGAGGATTCCCAGAAGAAGACAACTAACCCCCACAGAGTGAGTCACTCTGCCTACCTACTCATTAAGAATAAAAACCTTATGGAAAGCATTCATGAAACAAGAATATGTTTCATCTCTGGGCCTATTTTGAGAGATTTATCCATAAATACCTTCTTTTAATCTTGTCAGTTCTCCAGTCTTGCCCTTCTCAGTCTCTGGTTATCTGACAAACCCATCAGACACCACCCAGGAATCAGTGTCAGTTCATCCCCAAGAAATGTGTCACTCCAGACTGGGAAAATGGGCTTCCCCTCCCTTACCTACTTTTGCCTGGTGGCTGTGTCCTGTGCAGGAGTTCTGCAACTTAGGCTTGAGTCTTCTCCTCTATCAACAGATGGAATTTGAGGGAGGGTGGCAGGAACTCTCATTTGCTTTAATAACAGAAATTATAAGCAACACTTAATCACATCTTATTTAACCAATCCCCTATCTGTGGTATTTTTTGTTGTTATGACACTGCTGCAATTAATACCTTTAAGTAGCCCCCAACTGCCTCAAGAAACTGATATTTCAGTGGAAAAGACCAATACTAAGCCAGTTACTAGGAAAACAATTACTCAGTTATAATTGTGATAAATACTATGAAAGAAAGTACTGAGTGTAATGATAATGAATTACATATGTGCCTGACCTCATGAGGTAGAGGGTGAGTCAAAGAAGCTTACCCCAAGGAAACCACATTTACACTAAGACTCAAAGAGTGGGTTGATTGGGGAAGTGGGTAGGTAGGTGCAGATGAGGAGAAGGGCCAGTCTGTGAAGGTTTCCAGGTGGAGGGTGCATTACCAGCATGGCATATAGACAGGTGTGCAGGGTCAGGAAACGTCAGTCCTTAGGAAGTTGCCAGAGGCCCTGTCTGCCTGATCTTTAGAATGAGGTGAGGAAAGGCTAAGGGCGGCAGGATTTGAATGTTTAAGGACTTTGTGTACCACTATGAAGTAAACAGTTGGAGGCTAGTAGAGAAGTTTAAGGAAGGATTTTTCTGAATCTCACTCTAGCGGCTGTTTGAAGGATGACCTGGAGAGGGGTAGGCTGTAAATAAGAAAACTAGTCACATAACCCCTCTGAGCTCCTGTTTCCTTCTCTGAACATGCAGGTGATAATTATTACCTTAAAGAGTGCTACTTTGATTAGCGGTATAAAATATTAAAAGAGTTTAGGTGGGTGCAGTGGCACATGTAATCCCAGTAACTCTGGAGGCTCAGGCAGGAGGATTGCAAGTTTGAGGCCAGCCTCAGCAATTTAATGAGGCCCTAAACATCTTAGTGAGACCCTGTCTTAAAAATAAAAATGGCTGGGGATGTATATCCATGGCAAAGCACCTCTGGATTCAATCCCCACTACCAAATAAATACATAAATAAATATTACAAGCATTAAATGTTTAGTAAATGTTAACACTAATTATTTTTCTAAATTCCTCATTCTTCCTTACCCTTCACATCTACTTCAATACAAAATTCTGCTTATTCTGCCTCCTCAATTGCCTTCAAGATTTTTTTTCTCTTCTTTATCACCCTTCTAAATTCTCATAAATAAATTCTAACTTGATCAGAGCCCCTTCCTGCATTCCCTGCATCCTGCCCCTCTATTTAACTTACTGAAAATCTTACTGGTTGTTCATCTGCTATAGGACCATAACCAAAGCCCTACATAAGGGTTATAAGGTTCTTACTGATCTTCCCCCATATACATCTGTCATTCTCACTCCTTGCCATCCTCCCAGTTCACCCTCACCCTACTTCCTATACCTTAGATATTTTGGACTTCATGAAAATCCCCCAGCACCCCAAGATCTTTCACATACCCTACATCCTTACTCACAATTTTTTTTTTTACATTACTAGGGATTGAACCAAGGGACCCTTACCACTAAGCTACATCTCCAGCACTTTTTAAGTTTTATTTTAAGACAGGCTGAACTTGCAATCCTCCTGTATCAGCCTCCTGAATCCTGTGTTTTTAAGCATACACCACTATGCCTGGCCCTATTCACATTTTTGCTTCTGCCTCAGACACCTTCCCTCCTTTGTGCTTCACTCATGGAATCCCTGCTTGTGCTTTTGGACTTTGCCTCAGTGTCACTTCTTTACCTTGAATGTTCAAAACCTCCTCAAACTGTTTATACAGTTTATTCCTGGGCTCCCAAATCATTGTGTACTTCCCTGTACTACAATCCTTATCAGGTTTATGGTAACTATTTTATTTACATTAAATGTTCACCTCCAAAACTATAGGCTTCTAAACAGTAGTGACCTTACTTAATCACCTTGCATCCTCAGTGCCTAGCATAAATTCTATCATACATGGAATGTGCACTTGATAAACAAATGAATGTATGAATGAATCAAACGAAATCATACTGCATTTGGAGCTAGTCTGAGTTTGGCCTCTAGACGTTCTGTGTTTAGGGGATTTGCCTTAGGTCATCAAGCCTGATTCTTTCTTGCCTCGAGGGATTCTGGTCAGAGGGGCAAGTAATTTCCTCTGTCTCCCACATCTCACTTGCTTGCACCTGGACCCCACCTTGGGACCTGAGCCAATTGCCCCTCCGAATGTGGAGCTGCAGTGCCATCTAATGGTGACTAGAAGGCCTACATGTCAGGCTGATGGAGGAAGAGGGAGGAGGAAAGAAGGCTGGTTATTCCAGCCGTTAAATCTCAGCTACTGGACTCCACATTGGGCAGTTTTTTTCCATGTATATGAGTCCAAAATTGATGGCCAGGGTACCTTATTTAGACTTCCCATATACTGAAGACACTTAGTCATATCTCGATGACCAGAGCCCTCTCTTCAGCCCTCCAAAAGCCAAGACCCACTTCCTTGGTCTCCTCAGAAGCTAGTGTCCATGACTCAGTGACCCAGTCATCCTCTCAGTCCTCTCAGTACACAATATCTCACTAAGGACCCTTGAGCACACTCAAGAATTTGTGACAGGAGTCTCTCTCCCACCCCTCAGTGGCCAGAGTCCTCACATGGCTCCCTCCATGATCAGAGACCCTTCCCACATTTTGTAAAAATCTTTTATGTAATTAAAGAAAATCTCTATTTTTAAAGATTATTAGTTGAAAAACATATGGAAAAACATCGTGGAATAAACCTGAACTTTATTGGCCTTCTTTGCACTTTTTTTAATGGTTTATGTTGTTTTATTTTGAATAGCATGTGGAAAGCAACCATAATCTTTTAGGTGTTTAGACTTTTAATTCTTGATCCAGACACATGCCTTGGGGACCTGCTGCCCATCACTCAGGATTCCATGGAAGTTCTTTAATTAAGGTCTAGTGAGCATGACAAGAATTAGACAATCCCTTCAGACCACCCAACTGCCTTCCCCTTACCCCCACCCCCATCCCCCAAGAAGTTGTTGGAGCCTCTTGCTTCTGGGATTCTGCCTCCTGCGTTGTCTCTGAGCCCTTTGTTCAGACATTGGCCACAGCTGTGCCCAGGTCTCATGAGGAGGTGTGTGCCCCAGCCCCAACCCACCTGCATTAGGAGTGATTAGCTAACCCTCTGAAATGCTTTTGCCACACACTAATCCACATGGACTGTATCACAGATAAACAAACCAACTTCCACTTTTACTCCAAATCCTCTGGGAATACAGCAGTGTCTAAAGTAAATATCATTTATGGTGAAAATTGGAGGGTTGAATATAGAAAATTGTGACTCATTATCTCCATTACCATGCCCAGCTGTCCCAGAGCCAACGCTCCCTACTCCCATCCCCTGCCCCCAAGTTTTGGCCTATGCTAGGATCTCCTGCGCTTGACTGAGCTGCCGTGGAGTCCCTTTAAACATTAACCATTGTTCTTGGTCACCAACTACTCCAAGGCCTGTTTTTTTCCCTTTCACAAACAGAGCCTCCGGCTTTAAGGACTCTTTTCACAGAAACAAAAACATTCCCTGTTTTCAAAGGCATAACAGGTCAATCATTCAGTCCATCCATCTATTCATTCATTTATTCGTCCTTTAATACATCTTTATTGAGCTCTGCTATGTGTTGGGTCCTGTGCTAGGTTTTAAAGATACAATAGTGACTAAAATAGAATCCTTGTCCTTGTGGAACTTACTTCCAAATGGGAAACTAGGATGTTAGGCAAAGTACATGGTTACTTACTTATTGCTAAAGAGTATGATGCATGCTAAAAAGAAGGTGGGGCTCACATGTCCCTAGGCCTGTCATCTCTCCTCTGGGTGATGGAAAAGAAATTAATATAGCATAAATATACTGTCAGTGATTTAAAATCTAGGTGAAGAGACAACTTGGAACACCTTGAGGGAGAGGAAGTTAGAGAAACATCTTTCGAAATAAAATTCTTGAGGCTATCTCAGACTTGTGAGGACTGAAAAAAACAAAATATTCTGGCTAAAGAGGGCCAGGAAACAGTGCCCAGGGGTCAGGGCTGGCACACTAGATTAGTACAAATAGACCAAATAAGAAGGCGGGCTGTGTTTAGAAAATGTAGTTGCAAGGGACTAGAGTGGGGCTCAAGGTACAGCACTTGCCTAACATGTAGGAAGCCCTTGGTTCAATCCCCAGCATGGAAGGAAGGAAAGAAAGAAGTAGGAAGGAAGAAGATGTAGTTTCAGAGGATTGCTGATACCACTGACCAGAGAAAGAAAAAGAAATAGAGGAGGGGGAGGATTTCTTGGAGTCAGAGCAACCAGGCTTCACAGGCAAAATGGGTTATGGGTTTGTTCACTGACTTGTTCAATCATGTATTAGTCAAAGTCAGGCACCGTGTTGAGCAATAGAGACATAATAATCATGTGTCTTTTTTGAACAGAAAAGTTTTCACAGGTAAACAGACACATGCTAAGACACAAAACTAACTGTTATTAAAAATACATGCATGAAGCTTAGTGGGGCCCCACTACTGAAGTTACCCCTGTAACAATATCACTCTCACTAATTTGGGAGAGGAAGGAATATCATCAAGCCATCATTCAGGAACTGCTTCTTCAACGCCTGTGTGACATATGCAGCCGGCAGGAGTGGGCAGATTGCTAACACACCAATGGTCGTGCCAATTTTGAAGCATGGATTGCATTGCCATGTAACAGTTATTTTTACCATTGGCTTTGATTTCCTGCAAAAATTCTTCCCTGGGTCTAGTTAAAATTGGGCTTAACCTTTCCAAATGTGTATGAATATGGATATCACACGTGGGTAGTGGAGAAAAGATTGAGAATGGCTGACACACGGTTACACATGGCTAAGGATGGTTGAGTCACAATCCTCAAACCAGAAAGGAAGCTGAGTAGGAGGATCTAGCAGGAGGAAGCAGCAGGTGTGAATTGGGATCTGTGGCCTGCAGGCAGTCATGACAGGTGTCAGCAGACCTCTTCACTATGGCCTACCTTAAGATGCCCAGACAGAGTCAGGCCTGGAACCTGGGGGTGGGGGTTTTCCCTGAAAGCCAGTGACGGGCAGGGTCTCCTTGTCGTAGCATCTGAATGCTATGCTCTGGAAAATCAATCAGTAGTGAACTATTTATATATTCCATTTATATTTTCTATTTCATCATCCTCTGTTCTTCAGAAAAACTTGCAGAAAATGCCTTATATCTATACTTTCTCCAATAAACATGTATCACTTGTTTAATCTTTAAGGTATTTATTAAAAGTCATATTTTTTAAAAGACCCTAAAATGAAAACTCCAGTTTGAGATGTGTTCAGAAGAACAAAAGGAAGTTTTGCTCATTTCCTGGCACAGTTGTAAAAACAAGAGCCGTCCAATCCCAGTTAGGAGTAGGGAGCAAGGGTAGGCAGGCAGTTTTGTTAGCCAATCCCCAAAACCAAATGCTGAATGTTTTCTCTGATATAAGGAGGCTGATTCATAGTGGGGTAGGGAGGGGAAGTGTGGGAGGAATAGACAAACTCTAGATAGGGCAGAGGGGTGAGAGGGGAAGGGAAGGGGCAGGGGGTTAGAAATGATGGTGGAATGTGATGGACATTATTATCCAAAGTACATGTATGAAGACACGAATTGGTGTGGATATACTTTGTATACAACCAGAGATATGAAAAATTGTGTTCTATATGTGTAATAAGAATTGTAATGAATTCTGTGTCATATATAAATTTTAAAAATTAATAATAAAAGAAAATTTAAAAGAAAATTCTAAAGCTTAATTAAAATGAAAATGAAAAAAAAAAAAGAAGTAGGAGGAGGAGGAGACAACCCTGAGGCTGTTGGGGAGGTAGGTAAGCATAGGGATGGGTGAGCCTGGGCCCTCAGCTGGCTCCCTGCTCCTCTTAGACCACAGAAATCTCCTTCCGAATGCCCCCTGCTAGATCTCCCTGAGGCTTCATGGTGACATAGAGAAGTTGTTTCCATTGCAGATGGATAATGGTGGCTAGAGAGACACCAAGGAGACAGTCCAGATCTAGGCCTCAGAAGCCCTGCAAAGTCAGAGGGGCCTGGGAAGGGCTATGATCACGTACACTCGGCCTGCCTATGGGCATCTCAGTGCAGCCTTTTGAAATCAATTTATGGGAATTTTTTATACAGCTGGCCAAATATTTACCTAGATTGTTTACTCTTTTATTTAATTACTTTTTTGACATGCTAATGTATAGAATACTATAGCCTAATTAGTTAATCTTTTCCTTTGTGAGCACTTCTATTGCTTCTGAGTTGGAAACATTACTTCCTTCCAGAGATTTGATAGTGTTTCTGTATTTGTTTGTTTGTTTGTCTGTTTAAGCTCTCTTGTCCCTCTGGAATGAACTCGGTATACAATGCAAGGAGAGAATCTAGATTATTTTTGTTCTCTGATGAAAAGCATGTATAGAATAAATTCATCCTTTTCCAGTAATTTCTGACCCCACCTTTATGGTGTATGAAATTTAGTTATGTCAGGGCCATCTTTTTTGTGGGCAACCTATTCAGTTCCAAGCAAAGATTATTTAACACTTGATTGTGCATTCTATGTTACTCTCTGCTAATCATACTCTAATTCTAAAGGAGTTTTACTCCTGATTATTCATTTAACAAACCTGAACCTTGGCAATGGTTGATTATTAGCAATAAAGAATAAGGCAGGTACATTTTCTGCCATCACTATGCACATAATCAAATAAGTTATTATGATAAAGTATGGAAAGTGTTCAGCAGCAAAATGTGCATCTTAGAGGTACTGAGCAGGAAGTACTGGAGGTCTTCTGGAGGTTTCTCTCTGACACCTGAAGGTCAAGTAGTACTACTAATGCAAAGAAGAGGAGGCATCTGCATCCCAGATGTGATGAGTCCTGGGCCAGGCAACTCCTATATTGTTCCAGCCGGGCCCAGTGGCGCATACCTGTAATTCCAGTGTCTCAGAGTGCTGATGCAGGAGGCTCACAAGTTCAAAGCCA
Source organism: Spermophilus citellus (assembly GCF_964194105.1). Classification (NCBI taxonomy): domain Eukaryota; kingdom Metazoa; phylum Chordata; class Mammalia; order Rodentia; family Sciuridae; genus Spermophilus; species Spermophilus citellus. Next base: position 199,445,154 of record NC_138183.1, read on the forward strand.
ACCTCAGCAACTAATTAAGACCTTAAGCAACTTGGTGAGATACTGTCTCTAAATAAAAAAGGCTGGGGATAAGCCCCTGGGTTCAATCTCTAGTACAAAAAACAAAACAAACAAAAAAAAAAAAACTTATTTCATCGAAAGGGGAGATCCCACTGTCCTCCAGGGCAAACATCATGCCAAGATATATATGTAATATGCATTACTTACCCTACCATATAGATGGGGAGACTGAGGTTTGAAGTGTTTACATTACTCACAGACTCGGGGCCCCTATCACAGCAGGACGAAGCCCTGGAGCATGAACATGTCCACTTTGTCCTACTCTCTTTCCCCCTTTTTGGGGGGAAGTTTGCTATCCCTGAAACTTTGTGCTTCCTGGTCTCATGTCACATGCCCTAGACCTAAGTCTTTATAAGGTGAGGTTGACACACCAAAGTTCTTGGACTGGCAGGGGCCGGGGTCAGACCTGGGACTCTCCCAGTCCATGTGACTTTGTCCTTTCCATTCTCCACCCAGTCACCTTTATAGCTCAATGAGCTTGTAAAGAATCATCAGGAACTTCTGGTTGTTACAGATATATATACACCAAAACTTCAGTACAGTAAATACTTGCAGGATCACAATCTCACTGGGTATCTTTTAGGACTTTACTTCCCATCACTCTGTTCCTTGAAGGCCATGGCCAAGGCCCACCTATATGGTCACTGTCTTTCCATCTTCTGTACCCCTATGCTCTGTTTCCCAGCTTCCTCACTCCCCTGCCATACCACCATGATTATGACATCTACCAGTCTTTATACTAGCACTTCTCAAGGTGTGGTCTAGAGATCAGCACCAGGCCACAAGTTGTTTATTACCAGCTCATGATAAGTTCAGAAATTGAAAATCAGTGCTCAGAAACTTTTATAGCAATTTGATAGAATAACAGTATGTCATTTGAACGTAATAATAAGCAGCAAGTGAATATAATATAGTATCCTGAATTGGACCCTAAAATAGACAAAGGACATAAGTAGGAAAACTATTGAAATCTGAAGAGTCTGTAGTTTATTTATTAGTACTGTGCCAATTTAATTCGTTAGTTTAACAAATTCATGGTTGATTTGTTAGTTTAAACAAATGTATCACAGTTATGTAAAATGTTAACATTGGCTGGCCACAAGGGCACACATGCCTGTAATCCCAGCAACATGGGAGACGGAGGCAGGAGGATGGCAAGCTCAATGCCAACCTCAGCAACTTAGTATGATCCTATCTCAAAATAAATAAATAAAAGTGATGGAGAATGTAGTTCAGTAGTTAAGCGGCCCTGGATTCAATCCCCAATTTAAAAAAAAAAAAAGATGCAAACATTAAGAAATCTCAGGCAAGGGTATGCATCAGTCCTTCACTATCCTTGACATTTTTCTGTAAATCTAAAAGTATTCTAAAATAAATTTTTTTTAAAAAGTAGATTTTTATTTGATGTCTTTTTTCAAAAACATCAGGGTGCAATGAATTCAATATGGAAATTTTTTAAATGAAACTAGTCTGTCACTGGGGATCAGTTACTGCACGCTACAGATAAAGTCATAACCCAAAATCCTGTCACTTTTCAAATGTAGGCACATTTGAAAATGTAGGCTGGGCACGGTGGCACATGCCTGTAAGTCCCAGCAGCTCTGAAGGCTGAGGCAGGAGGATCACAAGTTCAAAGCCAGCCTCAGCAAAAGCAAGGCACTAAGCAACTCAGTGAGATCCTCTCTCTAAATAAAATACAAAATAGGGCTGGGGATGTGGCTCAGTGGTCAAGTGCCCCTGAGTTCAATCCCCAGTACCAAAAAAAAAAAAAAAAAGAAAAGAAAAGAAAAGGAAAAGAAAGAGAAGAAAGAAAGAAGGAAGGAAGGAAGGAAGGAAGGAAGGAAGGAAGGAAGGAAGGAAGGAAGGAAGGAAGGAAGAAGGAAAGAAAGAAGATAAATATAGGGCTTTGTAATGTACCTGGTACTGTCACATCTCAGAAGCCTATCACATACCAGGTGCCACATACCCACTACTATCACAGTGCAGGTCCAGGCATGAGCTGAAACAAGATCTGAGAAAGTGCCAGTGTGCAAAGATGGACAGGATGAGCAGGGTGTGATGGTGCATGACTATAATCTCACTACTTGGGAGTCTGAGGCAGGAGGATCACAAGTTTGAGGGCAGCCTGGGTAACTTAGTGAGATCCTGTCTCAAACTTTAAAATAAAAAGGGTCAAAATGTAGAATGCCCCTGGGTTTGATCTCCAGCACCACAGTGGCGGAGAAAAAAGATTGATAGGACAGACCCTGAGTTCTGGGATGTGCTTTCATGAGTATGACAAAGCCCTGCTCTGTGACTATATCTGGGATAAGACAAGGCCCTGGAATGTGATGTGGTTCTGGAATGTGACCCGGTTCTAGGATGTGAAGTATTGATGAGTTCTGGGTTCTGACAAATTCTGCTGTGACAGGCATGGACTAATTCCATGTGGGTTTCACAGGGACTGCAACAGAGAGCTCTGAGGAATAGCAGCTCTAATGTTCAGATGGATCCTAGTTGTGTGGGATTTTTGGTGTAACAAGGCCACACAATGAACCCAGAAGTAAAAGTGTGTCCGGGTACTTTAGATTACATTTTCATTCAGGTTTGTTCTGAGTTCCAGGGCTATTGGCAGCCTGCTCTTTCTCCTGGGGTATACAGCAGACCCAGACTTCCTAACCCAAGGCACAGAATTATTTGGGGCAGTCTTGGGCCGTCACCCCAGAGAATCTGGTCGGGGTTCATTTAACACCTGTGCCCTGAAAAGCCCAGCAGGTCCAACAGCTATCTGAGTCTGCACCTGAGCCTGTCTCCCCTGAGTTTCTTCACCTACTTGCCACATACCTGCTACTGTCACAGCTCCGAGTTCTGAGTTCAGACCTCGTATGGGACCGTAGTGCCATCTACTGGCTAATGTGAGCCATGCTGATCATGACAGTAAATGCAGGACTCACTGGCAGCACGGAGAAGGCGTCCCCATCTGAGTTCAAGATCAATAGAGGTGACCTTTCCTCAAGCCCCCAGTGCCCAGGGCCCTCACTCAGGCTTCATGATGACAGCCCCTGATCTAGTCCTTTAGTGAACACAACCTCTTGGTCAACCTTCTCAGGGATCAGGTCCACTCACTCAGTCCCCACTCCCACCCCCAGTGACCAGGACCTCTTTTCAGGCCACATAATAACCAGAATCCTTCACTCAAGCTCCACTGTGGTGAGGACTCCTCACTCTAGACTCCCTCAGTCGTCTGGCCACTCAATGATTAAATTCTGGTCTGAGTACTAACACTTAAGTCATTCAAAAACTTAGCACATTCTGAGAGTCTATTGGCTTGACCCTGTGAGGATGTGAGAACACAAGTTTGATTAGACCCACAAACTGAAGAGTTACCTAATATAACAGGGGCTACAGTGCTCCAAGATCTGTGTTTTCCTCTTGACTTCTTTGGCATGCAGCTGAAGTAGGTCTCCCAGCCCCCGTGCCCCACGTATGCCAAGGGAATCTGGGCAGCAGCAGTGCGTATTACTTCCAGGCCTGGTGCACAAACACTGATTCCAAGCCTGGGTTTTCTGCATGCTCCTCCATCATTCATATCTCTCTCTCTCTCTCTCTCTCTCTCTCTCTCTCTCTCTCTCTCTCTCCCAACACACACACCTCCCTCCAATATGGCATCTCAATTTCAGTATTTCAATACCCAGAGCAACTTCAGGAGGCATGATTTGAATGTGACATAACTTCTGTCCATGGCTCTCTCAGATCTCTCACCATAGATACACTGGACAGTGATAGGAGCAAAAATAAATCTGTATTGTGTTTCATCACTGATGTTTTGAGTTTGTTTTTTAAACAAATAGCCTTATTTATAATGACCAGTGGGAAAAGAATCATAGTCTTGCAAATCCAAAATTGTCCAGAAATTGTTTCCCTAATCAACTGGCCTTTGTATGGCACTATTTTCTAACTTTGCTCAAATCACTTATCCCTTTGCTAGTCATTTGTCTTCATATTAAAGTGATGGAAATCTGTCCACTCAAGGCAGAAAAATCAAAGCCTCATTCTTAAGCTAAAGAACTGGACTATTTCCTTAGACATTTTTTAGAACTCCAGCTGTCTTCTTAACCAGGTGAGGAGTAGAAAAGATAACTTTCTGGTTTTTTTCTTCTAAAATTACTCCCTGTGCTGAGTGTAGTGAAACATGCCTGTAATCCCAGACATTAAGGAGGCTGAGGCAGGAGGATCACAAGATTGAGATCAGCCTTAGCAACTTAGAGAGACCATAAGCAACTTAGCAAGACTCTGTTGCAAAACAAAAAAAAATAAATAAATAAAAATAAAAATAAAAAGGGCTGGGGAGATAGCTCAGTGGTAAAGTGCCCTGGTTCAATTCCCAGTACCAGGGGAAAAAAAATTAACAAAAATACTTATTGTGTTGTTGGTATGCTTTGTAGTATCAACACATTTCCTACCTTTGCAACAGTGTCCAATCCCTGATGCACATTGTCTGAGAGGTTTACATGACTTCTTGAAATCTAAAGCTATTTCCTAAATTGAAATACATCTTGATATCTTATAAGCCTGCCTCTGACCAGCAAGATTTTTGCAATGGGGTGTGGGAAGAGAGAGGGGCAGTACAGAATATTTGAGAGAACATGGTTGGTGTTTGGACAACCAGGAAAAGATCCCCAGATTTTGATTCCACCACTTACTGGATATGGGACCTAAGTCGTTTAATCTCTCTTAGTTTCTTGAAAACTGAGGATAATAATAGTACCTAGTTCATGGACTTGTGATGATTTGATTCAAATTTCTGATCCTTCCAGTCTTCTTATCTCCATTTTTAACTGCTAAAATATGGGTCCAACTCCAGAATCTGCTCTCATACCCGCTCCAGACTATGTGGATTGAATCCCTGACTTCAGTAATGGAAGAACTCAATCATTTTTCATCCAAAGAAATAGTGGGAAAATGTGAATGTATTACAGGTTAGTTAGTCAGAGTCCAGTGTCTAAGGGGAAATTGCATAAATCCAGCAAGGCCAGTCAGAAAGAGGGCAAGATTGGGGACTGAGTGTCAGAAATAGTGTCCAGATCTTATGATGCTATTTGAAGCTGAAAGCAGAATCATGATTTTGCTAAAATGGCCCAGATTTCTTTTCTTTTATCTGAACCCCTCACTGCTGAGGTTAGCAGATGACTTGTAAAACCAAGGTCTTTCCACCCAGGAAGGGATATATATATATATATATATATATATATATATATATATATATGAGAGAGAGAGAGAGAGAGAGAGAGAGAGAGAGAGAGAAAATAATCACTTCATGATTGCAGCGCCTCCTGCAGGACAGGAACCAGGGGTCAAAGTTGTGAGGGTTCTGAAGAATACTAAGAGGAAGAGAGATGGGAGTGGGTTGGGGGTAGGTGTGGTGTTTGTTGGGGGCACACTGGGTGGTGGTGGGGTGGCAAGATTGAGGTGTCAGAGCAGCCTGGAGAAGAGAATGCTGAAGAGTTGAAGATAAGGCGAGTCATCAAATGCATGAAATGAGTAAGTGAGAAAATGGAAATAGCATGTGAGAGGAGCTTTTTTTTTTCCCCCTTTGGTACACGGGATTGAACTCAGAGGCACTCGACCACTGAGCCACATTCCCAGCCCTATTTTGAATTTTATTTAGAGACAGGGTCTCACTGAGTTGCTTAATGCTTTGATTTACTGAGGCTGCCTTTGAATTCGAGATCCTCCTGCCTCAGCCTCCCAAACCGCTGGGATTACAGGCATGTGCCACCATGCCCAACAAGGGGAGCTCTTTTTCTTTTTAATTTATTTAGTTTTTATTCTAATTTGTTATATATGACAGCATAATGCATTACATTTCATATTACAATTACAGAACACAGTTTTTCATATCTCTGATTGTACACAAGGTATAGTCACACCATAAATGTCTTCATACATGTACTTAGGGTAATGATGTCAATCTCATTCCACCATCTTTTCTACCCACATGCCCCTCCCTTCTTCTTCCACCCCTATGCCCTATCTAGAGTTCATCTAATCCTCTTATGCATCCACCCCAACACCACTATGAATCAGCCTCTTTATATCAGAGAAGACATTCAGCATTTGGTTTTGGGGGGTTGGCTAACTTCACTTAGCATTATATTCTCCAGCTCCATCCATTTACCTGCAAATGCCATGATTTTATTCTCTTTTAATACTGAGTAATAATATTCCATTGTGTATATATGCCACATTTTCTTTATCCATTCATCTACCGAAGGGCATCTAGGTTGGTTCCACAGTTTAGCTATTGTGAATTGTGCTGCTATAAATATTGATGTGGCTGTGTCCCTGTAGTATGCTGTTTTTAAATCCTTTGGGTACAGACCAAGGAGTGGGATACTGGGTCAAATGGTGGTTCCATTCTCAGTTTCAGAGATCATTTCTATACTTCATTATCAGGGGGGAGCTCTTTTCAGACACTTCCCAATAAAGACTGGCCTGCATTTGTTTAGTGTTAATTTGATTTTTTTTTTTTTTTTTGGTACTGGGAATTGAACCCAGTACCAAAATGGTAAAGGAGTACTTTACCACTGAGCTACATCCCCAGTTCTATTTATTTATTTATTTATTTTTAATTTTGGGGGTAATTTTTGAGATAGTCTTGCTGAGTTTCTTAGGGCTTCATTAAATTGCTGACACTAGCCTTGAACTTGCAATCCTCCAGCTTTAGACATTTTAATATCGTGAGTCACTAGGATTACCAGCATATGTCCAGAGCACCTGACTTGATTTTTTTTTTTTTAAGATGGGGATCTCACTAAATTACTGAGCTGGCTTGGAATTTGCAAGCCTCCTGCCTCCGCATACTAAGTAGCTAGGATTACAGGTTTGCGCCACCATGCCCAGCTCATTCAGGACTTCCATAAGATCTCTATGGGGTGTGGGGGTGGGGGACACATCTGTAATCCCAGCCACTTGGGAGGTTGAAGCAGGGGGATTACAAGTTCAAGGCCAAGCTGGGCAACTCAGCAAGACCCTGTCTCTAAATAGAAAATTTTAAAGGGCTAGGGATATAGGTCAGTGGCAGAGTGCTCCTGGGTTCGACCCCCAGTATTGACCAAAAAAAAAAAAAAAGTCCTGGAAACTCATCATGGAACTTAATATTAACTAAGAAAGGGGGCATAACTAATATAGTCAAATTCCTGAATAGAATAAATGAGGAATATAAAAATACTAGCCCTTTGCAGAAGGAGGAACATAACTCTGTTGGAAAGGACTCCACCACTTGCTGGCTGTGTGATCTTAAGCAAATTACTTAAATCTCTGTATGTTTCATCATTTGTAAAATAGGGTAAGGGTAGATACATACAATAGTAGAAAAGGCATGTGCCTGGGATCTTTTGAGACCAGAGTTCTGCCAGATAGATGAAAACAACAGAGGCAAGAGGAGCCTAAGAGCTGAGGGTTTCTGCAAGAGAATCATTTTTTTAATGTTTTTTTTTTTTTTATGTCTTCTAGGACATAGAAAGGGAAAAGAGGGTGGCTACAAATCAAGTAGGCTTTTAATTCATTATAACAAAACAAGGCAATTTCTGTCTGGATGGTTCCTAAATTATCTCTAAAATAGAAGCCTAAATCATTAGATGAGAGGAGGTGGTATGTGGGCAGAGGAATCAGAGATACCAAAACATCTGCAAAGTTATGAAACAATTATTGTAGAAAACGAGAAAGAAGAACAGAAACATAGCCAGACTTGCACTATGTGCCCACATGAGGCAGGGGATCATGACTCACATTATCCCTTTCCACACATCTTTTCTTTTCTCCTACTTGGGTTCAAGAGTAGAAAAGGCATGTGCCTGGGATCTTTTGAGACCAGAGTTCTGCCCGATGAAACCAACAGAGGCAAGAGGAGCCTGGGAGCTAAGTGTTTCTGCAAGAGAATCATTACAGTGTTAGATTATTGAATTTATCTTTACGTGGACACAAAGCCAGGAGATGGCGGAATGAACAGAAAGAAAAGGAAGTACTGGATGTATCGATGAGATCAGATTGCTATTGCAGAAGGGGTGGGCACCCGTCCACGCATACCACCCATGCACTCATGTGCACACAAACATGCTTTCACAGCCACACCCATTTGCTTTCTAGATAAATTCTTGAGTTTGGGCTGAAAAGAACTCCAATGCTTAACTTCTTCAGAGACTAGAGATAGTAAGAAATGTAAACCTCTATTCTAGGGACTGAATTGCACCCTTATTCAGCCCACCTAACTATGGGCCCCAGCATTCCCTTCCGCATAGGTTCCCCATTCTGTATGTCAAAGATCTCCCCATCTGGTTGAGTGGGGATTATGAGTCTCTGAGTCATTGAAAACCGGGTGTCCACATAGGACAGGTGGTTGGGAAAGCAGTGTTTCAGGACACAGAGAGGTGCCTTTTAGTCTAGATAAGATACAGACAGCTGTGCATGGAAAACCTCCTTCCAGGAATCACTAGAAGATCATCTGCCAACGCTGCTGGAGGCGTGGGGAATCCATGTGACTGTTGATAGAAGGCCTGCGGGGGTCAGCTTCTTGCCTCTTCCTCCTGATGGCTGATGTGGGTAGGATGAGCTGCTCACTTATCTTGCTGACAACCCCAATGGAACAGTCACTCCTGGTCTGACCGGCTCACTCCGGACATTCCACCCACCTTATCACCACCACCTCCTCACTCTCAGAGGTTCCTGGCTTCTGGTTTCTCAGAACATGGGTAGAGATTTGAATTACCTGCCTAGCCCTGTTCTGTTGACAGCTATTATAAGGATATAAATTCTATGCCTTGATTCCCCCCCCCAACACCTTTTTTTATTATTCCCAAAAACTTGTTTGGATGTGAACATACACTCAGATACACATGAACACCACTCAGCATTAACTACATTCCTATCTCTACAACAACTCTAATTTATTCTTACTATGACTATTTCCCCATCTAGAGCAGGGCTTAGCAAACATTTTTCTGTAAACCGCCAAATCACAAACACTTTAGATTTAGAGGGTCATGCTATCACTGCTGAAACTGCTCAGCTGTCATTCTAATGTAAAAGCAGCTACGAAAGACAATACATAACAAATGAGATGGCTATGTTCCAATAAAACTTTATTAACAGAAACCGAAATTTAAGTTTCATATAGCTTTCTTTCTTTTTTTTTAACTATCCTATCAGACAACTGTAAAGTTTCATTTAAAGCCAACTGTAGCATGATTCTGGTTTAGAAATACAAGAATGTCTTGAAATTTAGGAAATATATCATAAATAGCCCAAGTTGGATATTGATATATTGATCTTATTTACTGTTGATATGAAATAATGACTTGCTTATGTATTTATTTGTTTATATTAAAGATTGAACCAGGGGTACTTAACTACTGAACCATCACACCCAACTACTATACAAATATTCAGATAATTCAAAGCTAATTTTCCGGGTTTTTTTGTTTGTTTGTTTTTTGGTATCAGGGATTGAACCAAGGGACACTTAACCACTAACCACATCCCCAGACCTTTTTATATTTTATTTTGAGACAGAGTCTCACAGAATTGCATAGGGCCTCACTAAGTTGCTGAGGCTGGCTATGAACTCATGATCCTCCCTCAGCCTCCCAAGCTACTGGGATTACAGGCATGTGCCAACGTGCCCAGCTCAAAGCTAGCTTCCTATCCCTGTGGGCGCAGGTCTATTCTGAATTTCATATAATTTTCATGTGTCACAATGTATTACTCTTCTTTTGATTATTTTAAACTATTTATACTTTTAAAAAAATTATTAGGGCTAGGGTTGTGGCTCAGAGGTAGAGCGCTCACCTAGCATGCGTGAGGCACTAGGTTCCATCCTCAGCACCACATAAAGTAAAATAAAGACATTGTGTCCACCTATAATTAAAAAATAATTATTTAAAAAATTATTAGCTTACAAACTGTACCCAAAACATGGTGGTGGACCTGATTTGGCCTAAGTACAATTGTTTGCCCACTCTAGTCTGGAAGAACAGGCAAAAAGAAAAATACACACACAAAGAAAAGTGTTCTAAGATAAATCACTATTATTTATAGTGGAATACCACACTGCTTATATTTTTATTTTATTTTATTTTGACAGTGCTGGAGATTGAACACAGGGCCTCATGCTTGCTAGACAAACACTGTGTCACTAAGCTACATTTATAACTCTTGCTTTCAAATGTTTAAATATATTAGAAGTTGCTTAGTACTTCATTCTTTAAGTTTTCATGGAAGGGAAGGACTTCCACTCTATTCTCCAAGAGAAAATCTATTAGAGAGCATTTCTGGCTCTTTGTCCTTTTACTCAGCATATGATTCAATTGATGAGCTAGTGCACAGCAGTTGCCAATGCTGTAAAGAGGTTGCATTGGGAAATGAGTTTCTGCAAGATCCTAGGCCTCCTGCAGAGAAGACAAATATCAATGAGTGGTTTTCTTGACACTCCTTCTGACATATGCATATACACACCATGCACACACTTAGAAAATCATAGCACTTGCTCCCTTGCTTTCATGACAATCATGGAATTTTTAGACTTTTATATAGGCTGAAGGTGGGTGTTAGGGTGACAGTCAAAGGCCATGTTCACTAGACTTTTACTTAATCCTTTGGTTACATGCACTATCTAAACTTAGTACTTTTATCAAAATGTCAAAACATGAAAAGTCCCATTCAACATTCTGTTACATACAATTATCAATACATAGTAAAAACATTCTAGAAGAACACACAAAAAAAGAAGTCCTGGTCCTCACCAGGGAAAGATAGGAGTTAGAGATAGAAAGGTAACATCTTTTATTTAAAGAATACCTTTAAAACTACTAAAATGTGCCAAGTGATGTGATACATGCCTGTAATCCTAGCAACTCAGGAGACTGAGGCAGGAGGATGGCAAGTTCAAGGTCAACCTTAGAAAATTAGCCATAGCTTATCTCAATATAAAATTAAAAATGGGGATGCAGTTCAATGATAAAGTACCCAATGCTGATCCATAATGCGGGGGTGGGGGGGACATGGGAAAAATGGAGGAACTTTGGGCAAAGGAGAGGGAGAGGAGGGGAGGGGACTTGGGAGCAGGAAAAATGGTGGAATGAGATGGACGTCATTACCCTAGTACACGTATGACTGCACATATGGTGCGACGCTACATCGTGTACAACCAGAGAAATGAAAAGTTGTGCTGCAATTGTGTACAATGAATGAAACTGCATTCTGCTATCATATATACCTAATTAAAATAAATAAATTTTTTAAAAAGAAGAAAAATAGAGGAAGTGGAGAAAATAAATAAAGGGAGGCTTTGGAAAGGGAAATAGTATTTAAAGGAGAAGTCTCCTGGGTGCTTTGCATAGCTATAACAGAATACCTGAGAATGTTCCCTTATAAAGCATAGAGATGTGTGTAGCTTACCGTGTTAGAGACTGAAAGTCCAAGATCAGACAGTCCCTTCTGTCTGGTCTGAGGTGAGGACCTTCTGGGTATATCATAATATGGTGATGGCACCATATAACAGAAGAGTGTGAGAGAGTTGATACCACGGGTTACCAGTGACAAGTTCTGCTTCCTCATATGTTGAAGTATAACATTGGAGAAGCAAGCATATACAGCAGGGTTCATTTAAAAAGGGGTAACATAGACTTCTCCCGGGAGAGAGAAGGCAGCCATAGCTGGTATCCTGGTATCCCAAGAATAAAAGCGTTCTGCCTTTTTTATATGTCCCAGGCTTCCTTTGTTCTTTTGCTCTCTACTCCTTATCTCTCTCCTTCCTGCTTACGTGATTAGGCCCAGGAAATGCTCTGGTGGGATGACCAAAATATGAGAAGCAGATGGGCTGGAGGAGCTAAGGTGCAGTGATTCAGGACAGGAAGTGGGGCCCAAGGTGTATTAACTCCCTGTTGGGAGGGAAGATCCCTGGAACTAGTTACTTTAACAACCCATTAGAGAAGGAGCATGTTATCTTGATAAGGTTGGAGGAAGGGCTCCACCTCCAGTTTTTTTTGACCCAACCTGATTTACCTATCTAGACTAAACTGCCAGTCTTTAATGCTGGCTTCAGAGTGACAAGTGACATATGCCAATGAATGAGAAGTCATATGTCCAGAGAGGAAACAAGAGACCAGGGAGGGCCAGACTTACTCTTTTATAACAACTACTTCTCCTGGGAACTAATCCATTCTTACCAGGCCTAATCCACTCCACAAGACCAGCATTAATCCCTTTTTGAGAACAGTCATGACCCAATAACTTCCCAAAGCCTTCCACCATTCAATACTGTTACACTAGCAACCAAACTTCCATCATCTGAACCTTGTTGGGTGGGGGGCTGTGATAAAACTATACCCAAACCATAGCACCATGAAAATGTTAATAAAAGCTGCACTACTCACCAAGGATTTTGGAGTTGAATGTGTTTGGAAAAACTGAATCCGTCCTTGAAATACAGAACAAAAGTAGAGGCTGCCATAAAGCAGCCTGCCACATATAGGTTATTCCTGCTCCTCTCCTCTCCTAAATTGGGATCTCCTGTAGAGCAGAGACATTTTTTGCTAACAGGTGTATCTCCAGCTACTTGTTCAGAGCTTGACACAGTGGCACAAAACATATTCCGTGTGTGTGTGTGTGTGTGTGTGTGTGTGTGTGTTTGTGTGTGTGTTTGTGTGTGTGTGTGTGATTGTCTGCCAATAGAAGGAGCTGTTATAGTCTGTTAGATAACTACTCCCTACATCTTCCACAGAGGGTAAAATAAATGATTTTTCAAAGTTCCTCATATTCTTTTCTTTGACCTCTACCTCATTGCAGTCACAGATTCCTCTGTTCTGACAATGGACAATATGGGTTGGTGCATGGAACACTGGGGAAAGCTGGGAACTGAGCCTCATGGAGTCAATGACAGCTGGGCATGGCAGCATACACCTGTAATCCCAGCTACTCAAAAGGCTGAGGCAGGAGGATGTACAAGTTCCAGTCAACCTGGGAAGTTTTTCTTTTCTTTTTTTTCTTTCTTTCTTTTTCTTTTTCTTTTTTTTTTTTCTTATACTGAAGATTAAAGCCAGGGGCAGTTAATCACTGAGCCACATCACCAGCCCTTTTTTATATTTTATTTAGATCAGGGTCTCTGAATTGCTTAGGACCTTGCTAAATTGCTGAGGCTGGCTTTGAACTTGCAATCCTCTGACCTCAGCCTCCCAAGCCACTGGGATTACAGGCATGTACCACCGTGCCTGGCAACCTAGGCAATTTACTGAGACCCTGTCTTCAAAACAAAAAATAAATAAGGGTTGGGGATGTAGCTCAGTGATAAAGTATCTCTGAACTCAATCCCCAGTATCAAATAAAGAAAAAAAAATTCAATAACAGTCAATAGCACCTACAGATATAGCACCTATTGTGGATAAGACAATGGTTAATTCTTTATGGTTGGTAAGGAAATACATTGCCATTCTAAGATCTAAAGTTTATATAGACATAGTGGAAATGGAGATGTAACTCGATGGTAAAATAGTGCTTGCCTAGCATGTGCAAGGTCCAGAGTTCAATCCCTAACATTTGGGGGGGAAACACTTCTATAAAACTTACATAGTAACTCTTTATGTTGCATTCCGAATACTAGATACTTCATTATATATATATCTTATACATCAGATACTAAAAGACTTCCTCTATCCTACTTATTACTCTAAACAATCCCTCTTCAATTGGCTCCTCACAGGTATGCATTATCTTCACATTACAAAGGAAAAAACTGAAGCTCAAAAAATGACATGCTTTGTCCAGGTCACACATCTAGTCCTGAACCTAAAGCTCCCTTAATCAGAAGATTCTACATACAAAGCATTGGAATTGTCTATCAGGAGATATCTTTTGAATCTGGGCCTTCAATGCATACATTCTTAGTTTACTAGTATTCTCTAAAAACTCCACAAGAGGGTGACCTTTCCCTACCAGTTCTAGGCTGCTGGATTTGGAATTATGGCTTTAATTTAGCTTGTGAGCACTTCAAGTGTTGACTGATCACCTGTAGAGAATTTGTATATTTTCTGACACAAGGAACGTAGGTATTCTAAGCTGATTCTCAATCAAGTTACCCTAAATTAACTATAAAGTTACCTGCCCAACCAGGCAGCCCATATTGTCCCTCTGCCAACCACTCACCATGCCTGACACCCAATTTGCCATGGTGGCAGGGGCTGTCTAAGCCTTAGATCTTTAAACAACAACCTCCCTTCTATCCTCCAAGTTCTAGATAATGTCCAGTAACCTGGAAAACTTCACAACAGGTTTCAGAAGTTTGAAAACCCAGAAAAAAAATTTTAAAATAAGGTATTTCTCATGACTTGCAATTCCAGACCTCCAGAATGCTGTTCATAATGACTCCTTGACCACAAGATACCTAAGTTATATCTATGTCCTTTCCCAAGACGAACACTGAGAATAAGAGTGTGGTGGACACAGTGTGTTGTCCAAATTTGCCTTCAGGAATAGAGGTGTGTGCTTTTTTCTTGCTGTGACCAAATTTATCAAGAGCTATTAAAGAGGAAGGATACTCAGAGATCTCAGTCCACAGACAGTCAACTCCACATTTCTGGACCTGAGGTGAGGCAGAATATCATGGTGGAAGAGTGTAACAGAAGAAAGCAGTTCAGGACAAGGCAATCAGGAGAGAGAGAGAGAGAGAGAGAGAGAGAGAGAGAGAGAGAGAGAGAGAGAGAAAGAGCGAGAGCGTTCTGCTCACCAGGGACAAAATATACACCCCAAAGTCACACCCCTGGTGACCTCCTCCTCCATCCACACCCTAACTGCCTATAGTTACCACCCAATTACTTCCTATCAGTGAAGTAATCCTCTGATTAGGTGAAGGCTCTCACAACCCAATCATTTCACCTCTGAAAAGTCTTACACTGTCTAGTGCATGCGCTTTGGGGGGCACCTCATATCTAAACCATAAGAGGGTGCTCCTGAAATATGAACCTTGACAATCAGCCCACTGTCAATGTCTCCAAAGTCATACCTGCTTTCTGGGGCATCTCATATACTATGAATGATCAGTTTAGAGGGCAATAAAAGCCCAGTCCCCTTGCCTCCACTTGAAACAATTTTGAAATGCTGTCTCCACTTCAGAGTATTCTGTAGGGTCAGCTGAGGCCTCTGTAGAGACTTTATCAAAACTCATCCTCTCTTTCTCTCTCTCTGCCCAATCTTACTTTCTTTCTTTCCTTCACCTGTGTAATTCTGAGAGTACTCCCTAACAAACCTGTAAATTCCTCTCCATTTTATCATCCTGGGTAACCAGTCATGGTTAGTGCCAGAAGTGATCTGAGAAAGTAGATGATGGGATAGAATTTGGGGGATAGATCACTCACCTCCCAGCTAACCATTATTGGTTAGGTAGAACTTGCATAATCACTGGCAAACTGGGGTGTTATAATGGTGGAAAGGAATACATTAGCTAGTTTAATGAATCAGACTTCGAAGAAAAAGCAACTACAAGGATAGAAAAAAATGAGAGGCTATTGCTGAGCTCCATCAGCACTTGGAAGAAAAGAACAGAAAGTTGAAAGTAATTAATTGGCAAAAGCATTGGGAAAAGTGATGGTCCACACTAAATAATGTAGAAATGCAGCTGGGTGCTATGGTGTATGTCTGTAATACCAGCGGCTCTGGAGGCTGGATCAGAAGGATCATGAGTTCAAAGTTAGCCTTAGCAACTTAGTGAGGCCCTAAGCAACTTAGAGAGACCCAGTCTCTAAATAAAATATAAAAAGGTATGGGGATGTGTCTCAGAGGTTCAGCACCCCTGGGTTCAATTCCCAATACCGAGAGAGAGAGAGAAAGAGAGAAAGAGAGAGAGAGAGAGAGAGAGAGAGAGAGAGAGAGAGAGAGAGAGATTTTTTGCCACAAAATAAAAAACAAAAAAGAATAAAAGAATAGGAATGTAGCTAAGTGATAAAGCACTGCTGGGTTCAATCCACAATCCTGCTCCCACAAAAGAAAGAAAGAAAGAAAAAGAAAGAAAGAAAGAAAGACCATTATTGACAGAAAGAATTTAGAGAATTTAAAGTCTTAGAAAAGTGGGCATTGAGCTGGGCTGGTGGTGCACACTGTAATCCCAGCGACTCAGGAGGCTGAGACAGGAAGATCAAAAGTTCATTGACAGCCTCAGCAACTCAGTGAGGCTCTAAACAGCAAGTGAGGCTCTAAACAGCATAGCAAGACCCTGACTCAAAGTAAAAATTAAAAAGAAAGGATCAGGGATGTGGCTAAGTGTTAACGTGCCTCCAGTTTAATTTCCAATAACAAAAAGAAAAAGGAAGGGGAGGAGAAAGAAAATCAGACACTCACTATAAATGGCCAGAAAACCTCCAAGTAACTATGTTCCATGGCTGCAGGATATGTGACTTACTAGCAATAAAGAATGTGTTGTGAAGGGCTGGGGTTGTGGCTCAGTGGCAGAGCTCTCCCCTAGCATAGGTAAGGCACTGGGTTCAATCCTCAGTACCACATAAAAATGAGATAGAGATACTGTGTGTTCACTTACAACTAAACAATAAAGTACTGTGGCACACGCTTGTAATTCCAGTGACTCAGGAGGCTGAGGCAAGAGAACAATGAGTTCAAGGCCAGTCTCATCAATTTAACAAGGCCCCAAGAAACTTAATGAGGCCCTGTCTCAAAACAAAAATTAAAAAGAAAGTACTGGGCCTATAGCTCAGTGGTAAAGTTCCCCTGGGTTCAATCCCAGAACCAAAATATGTAGTGAGAGGAGATCCAAAAGCCCTAAGAACTTTCATAATAGCTGTCCTCTACAGGGTGAGTGGTAGAAGTACCACTACTGAGTAGGACTCAATGATAGCAAGAGATGACAGTCCCACCAATATAGAAGCTCAGTCTCCTGTAACCATCAGAAGCCCCTCTAGAATAGCGTAATAGCATGAACTCACACTTTGCAAGGCTGATATAACTTCTGCTTCTGTCAAGTGTCTAATGGGACAACAGGTCTCCAGTGTGGCACCACACCTTGAGAACAACAAGCCTCTGGGTGATGAGTTGACTACATTGGGCTCCTTCTACCCTAAAAGGTGAAGCAATTTCTTCTGGTAGAAATGAAGACATATTTCAGAAATAGGTTCATGTTTTCTGCCCACTAGGCCTCAATCATCATCATCATCCAAGGGCTCATTGAACAATTAGCATGGGATTCCATCACGTTGAACCAGAGACCTACTTTTAAGCAAAGGAGGTACAAAATGGGCATGTGACTATGGGAGCCACTGGTCACATTACATATCGGACCCCTCATAAACTGCCAGCCTGATACACTGATGGAATGGGCTGATGAATGTGTAGCTGAAGCACAAATGGAAATGACACCTAAGGTGGACAGAGTGCCATCTTACAGCATGCAGAATATGCTCTATACCAGCACCCTGTGTTGTGTTCCTAACAGATAGAGTGTATGAGTCCAAAATCAAGTAGGTAAAGTAGAAATGGTCCTCCTATTATCACTCCCAGGAACTCACTTAGGAAGTCTGGGCCTCCTCCCCCTGCAACTCTAAAGTTATGCAGGCTTAGATGACCTGGTTTCTAGAGGAGGAATATGACCAGCAGGGAAAGAGGTTATGACTGCTGCCTAGGAACTTTGAGCTTCTTATGTAAAGAAGCCAGCTGCAAGAAAAAGCATTACCATCTTAACTGTCCAGTGAATTCTGATTGTCAAGAGGAGGAAGCTTAGCTTTTACATAAAGGAGACATGGGGAAATGTATTTGGCATCCCCCTGGCCCACTTGGGTGCCCTCTGTTATTCTCCTGCCTTATTTTGATGGTAAAAAGATGGGTAGGACAACCAACACTTGCCTGTAGTCTTGGCTACTAGGGAGGCTGAGGCAGGAAGATCAGAATTTTGAGGCCAGCACAGCAACTTAATGAAGCCCAAAGTTCCCACTCTGTCTCAAAATTTAAAAAAAAATAAAAAAAAAAAAGTAAAATATAAAAAAATAAAAATTTGGGGGGATGTTACTCAATGTTAGAGCGCCCCTGGGTTCAGTTCCCAGTACTGCCAAAACACAACAAAACAACAAAAACATGACTTGAAAAAGGCATGGAGGGGCTGGGGATGTGGCTCAAGCGGTAGCGCGCTCGCCTGGCATGCGTGCGGCCCGGGTTCGATCCTCAGCACCACAAACAAAGATGTTGTGTCCGCCGATAACTAAAAAAAAATAAATATTAAAAATTCTCTCTCTCTCTCTTTAAAAAAAAAAAAAAGAAGAAAAAGAAAAGGGCATGGATACCGGCAGCTCAGACCTCCCAGGGGGAAAAATCTGGGTCACACCATCAGGTAAGCAAGCCATTGAAATCAGCAGAGATGCTAGCCAAGAGTGAAGAAAATCTACAATGGATAGAAGAAGGAAATGATGAATATCTGTTGCTGTACTGAAATCAACTGCAATAAGCTCTAATTCTTTTCACTGTCTTTTCTGTTTCCTCCATGAAAAGAGACTTATTAGTATGCTAGAGAAAGTACTTGGAGAGCTTACTTAAGGGAATCCAAGTGGCACAAGTGGAAGACTGTGATGGACACGTGATTTGCCACTTGGATCTTCTTGCAGTGGTCTCAAAAGAAAGTTCTCTGCTATCAACCCCTTTGAGATTTCCCCTCTGAAGGGCAACTAGCCCTCTCACTCCATTTTAGAACTCAGAATGGTCATCTCACCTTCAGAATTCTGCTAGGGTCCAGTGAGGCTTTTGTGAGACAGCCACACAGAATATATTCCTCTACCCAATTGTCCTTGTACGCAATTCGGCTTCTATCAATCAATCCAAACTCATAAGTTTCAAAAGTAAGGTTGGACCAGGCATGGTGGTACAAACCTGTAATCTCAGTGGCTCAGGAGGCTGAGGCAGGAGGATAGCAAGTTCAAAGCCATCCCTAGCAATTTAGCACAGCCTTAAGCAACTAAGCAAGAGATCCTGCTTCAAAAGAAAAAAATAAAAAGGGCTGGGGATGTGGCTCAGTAGTTAAGTGCTCCTGGGTTCATCTCTGGTACCAAAACAAACAAACAAAAAACACAAGGCTGGGTGCAATGGCAAACACCAGTAATCCCAGCAACTAGCAACTCAGGAGGTTGAGGCAGGAAGATTACAAGTTCAAGGCTAGCCTCAGCACTTTAGTAACACTATCTCAAAATAAAAAAATTAGAAGGAACTGGAGATGTAACTTAGTAAAGTGCCCCTAGGTTGAATCCTAAGTAACACACACATACACACACACACGTGTGCACACACATACACACAAAGAAAAAGGAAAAAAAAGCTAACAAAGTAAAAAGATACATTATTTGGGGTCTTGGGAATTGCAATTCAAGAGACACAAGTTCAGAGAGCTCTGAATAAGTGTTCCAAAGAAGGAACGAAAAGTGGAAATTATATGCGCTGTTCTAGGTTGTTCTAGAAATAGAGGCTGTGTGACTGATAGAAGATAAAGAATGTATAAACAGGCCAGGCGTGGTGGTGCACACCTGTAATCCCAGTGGCTCCTGAGGTTGAGACAGGAGGATCATGAGTTCAAAGCCAGCCTCAGCAATGGCAAGGCACTTAGCAACTCAGTGAGTCCCTGTCTCTAAAATAAATACAAAATAGGGCTGGGGATGTGGCTCAGTGGTTGAGTACCCCTGAGAGTTCAATCCCCAGTACAAAAAAAAAATGTATAAAAGAATGGAGCATCCATGAAACAAGAATTCAGTTACCATCTTGATAGGCATCTTGAGTCTCTATGCACAATGTAATTGTCCAGTTGTTTTGGTCTTTCAGTTACCTGCCTTCAAAAGGATGGAGGTCACCAAAGTTCACATTTCTAGGCAGCTGCTGAAAACATATATAACTTCTGCTTCTTTAATGGCCATCTGACTCCATTTTTGAAAAGTTCTTTCAATGTTGCTTTCATCATAATTTTCTTTTGATTTTCACATCCCTTTCTTTTCCTTCCATAGGTATTCATCCCAAGGGCAATTTTTCTTTTCTCTATTTGGTGCTGATGACTGAACCCAGGAGTCCTCTACTACTGAGCTACAACCTCAATCCTTTGTGAGAAATAGAAAGTTCGGTGGTCCATTTTCAGAACATAGTGTTTAGTGCTTCATTAGGAATAAAAGCAGGTAGATTGCCTTCCCAGGTGCATGCTACCCAGGTTCAGTCGCGTGCCCTTCTGGCAGAAATAAAGTCTGCCTTGCCCAACCACTTCTGAGTACATGTTTGATTTCTTGTGGCACTTTAGTATTTCTAACACATTTTCATATTTTTATTTTTGAGATAGGGTCTTGCTAAGTTGCTGAAGCTGGCCTTGAACTTGCATCCTCCTGCCTCAAACTCTAAATAGCTGTAATTATAGGCCTGTGCCAGCTGCATCTGTATATGATTACTAGAGAATTATGCCATCCAGATCAAAGGAAGAATTTTTTTTATTTTATTGTTTTCTTTATTATTATTATTTTAACATTTGCAATATACGTACTTGTTTATAAAATATCTCCAATGGCTTTATGTATATGTGTATACATTATTTTTTACTGGCAAAATAAAAACTTTAACAAACATTAAAATAAATCTGTTGCTGTGTACCATATGATAGATGAGAGTTGAAACAAAACCTTCCAACAATCTTCTCTCTATAGCAGGACTATTCAACCCATTTTCTGCAATATTACATCAAAACTATCATTTACCCAATTTTTCACTAATCTTCATGCCAGGGGTTCTTTTTTTTTCCCCAACAATATCAATAATTAATTTAAATATAAACGATACAGATGTTGTAATTAAAAGTAATAATTGTTCAACCTGTGTAAAAGGAAACAATAACTATGCTCTATACATATGTCATCCTTTAAATATTAATACACCAATAGGTTAAAAGCAAAAGAAGGGAAAAATAAGCACAAGAAATATGAAGTAGAGCTATTAATATAAAATAAATGTCAAGAAAAAGTATTTTCAGAGATAAAGGGGAACATTTCATAACCATAATAAGGTGACTTCTTCAAGAAAGTATAAGAATCCTAAACATGTATGTACCTAATAACAAAATTCCAAAATACATGAAGTAGAAATTAATAAAACTATAAATACAAATCCACAATCATATTTGGAGATTTTAAGCCCCTCACTTTGTTGAAAGGAATTATAATATAGAAGGCTTAACAACATTATCAGCCTCCTTGACCTATTTGTTTTTTTTTTTTTTAATTTATTGTTGGTCGTTCAAAACATTACAAAGTTCTTAATATATCATATTTCACAATTTGATTCAAGTGGGTTATGAACTCCCATTTTTACCCCGTATACCGATTGCTGTATCACATCAGTTACACTTCCATTGATTTACATATTGCCATTCTAGTGACTGATGTATTCTGCTGTTTATCCTATTCTCTACTATCCCCCTTCCCCTCCCCTCCCCTCCCCTCCCCTTTTCTCTCTCTACCCCCTCTACTGTAAATCATTTCTTCACTTGTATTATTTTTCTCTTACCCCTCCTTTCCTCTTATATGTAATTGTGTATGACCCTGAGGCTCACCTTCCAATTCCATGCGATTTCCCTTCTCTCTCCAAAGGAAGAATTTTTGATCACCTACCCAGAAGAATAAGAGCATGTGGTATACAATTATTAAAGGTTCCATCAAAGCAAGGATAGACTGTGAGAACACTGTGTAAAAGAGGACTAGGAAAATGGGAAAGAAGGGAGTAGTCAAGAAATATGTTACTAAAAGAAGTAGTAGTAGTGGAGGAGGAGGAAGAGGAGGAGGAAGAGGAAGAAAAAATGTTACTAAGGGGGAAAAAAAGAAGTATGTTACCAAGGTGTTGGGCAATAGGTAGAATTTGCAACACTGGGTCATCAATGTCCTTCTACACAATGAGGGACAGAAATTCAGAGCAGTACCAGTTAAGGAGAAATGAGACTACTTGAAATAACTGGCAGGGAAACCAGAAAGGGGATATTACGTTTCAGAACAAATATACCATGCACTTAAATGCCTTGTACTTTGCGCACAACATCCCTTCTCCCCCATTTTCTTTTGCCAAAATTTTAATCCCCAAAGAGCCATTATAAATCCAGTCATACAGTTATGACAAAGAAGTAGCTGTGAGGAAGGAAAAAATTTTCCTCCACCCTCTTCTGTTCAGTGCTTAAGGCTTGTGAATTAGAGCGACAAAAGATAGATTAACAAGAGAAAGGGATTTATTTGTATGCACAGGGAATCAACAAAAGAAGTAGCTGGCTCATTAAATGGTTAAAGTTAGAGGCTTACAAGTCTCACTTAGTAGGGGAAAGGTAAAGGGGAGAAAGGCTTAGCAGAGAGGGAGGGAAAAAGAGGGGGAAAGGGAGGGAGGAAAAGGGAAGAAAATAGGTTTCTGTAGGAAACACAACAGGTCTTTAAGAGAAATAAAGGGGAGAGAAGAAAGTGTGTGAAGTAAAGTATCAGTATCAGTGGTCTTTCTGTCTTCTTTGGGGCCATAAACTCCCCTGGAGAGTTAGAAGCCTCTAAGAGGAAATTTGTGGCAGTCCTCATTTTTTCAGAAATTATTCTTAGTTGGCTAAAGGAAGCTTTAAGAACATTTCGTCTGCCAGGCATGATTGGCACACACCTGTAATCCCTGGGACTCAGGAGACTGAGGCAAAAGGGTTGCAAGTTCTAGTCCAGCCTCAGCAATTTAAGCAAGGCCCTAAGGAACTTAGGGAGACTGTCTCAAAATAAAAAAATAAAAAGGGCTGGGGAGGTATCTCAGTGGTAAAACACACCTGGGTTCAATCCTTGGCAGCAGGAAAGAAGAAGAAGAAGGTGGAGGAGGAGGAGGAGGAGGAGGAAAAAGAAGAAGGAGAAGGAAAAGAAGAAGATTAAGATTATTATTCTGGTGTAACCATGGTCCACTTTTTGCTTTGAATATAGCTGCTCTGCCACTATTTTTTTTTTTTTTTTTTTTTTTTTTTTTGGGTACTGGAGATTGAACTCAGAGGCACTCTACCACTGAGCCACATCCCAACCCTATTTTGTATTTTACTTAGAGACAGGGTTTCACTGAATTGCTTAGCACCTTGCTTTTTGTTGAGGCTGACTTTGAACTTGAGATCCTCCTGTCTCAGCTTCCAGAGCTGCAGCGATTACAGGTGTGTGGCAGGGCACCTGGCTGCCACTACTTTAAAACAGACATATTTCTTTCTTTTCCTCTCCCTCCCTCTCCTAATCTTGCCCCCTCCCCTGTCTTGCAGGTAAACAGGATTACCTTTCTTTCTCATCCTAAGCAGAGTTATCTGTCCTTGAGCACACATTCACCACAGGAATGAAGTAGTTCAGACTTTGGCATCAGAAGGTCTCAGGAATGACTATCTCCCTGGTATGCTCGAATTCGGGACCCCCAAAAGACCATCAGAGACCAAGATTGATGTAAGCAGCAAAGAGGCATTTATTGCGAGCTAGCTGGGTCCTCTGCGCGCACACAGAAACTGGTGATGCTGAGAGGCCCCGAGCCCAGGGTTTGCAGCAGTTTTATACACTCTTAGGGACTTCATGTACATCATAGCATCTCCTAGCAAATCATCACACACCACGAGAAAATCATAAAACAACTCTAAAACATGATTAGCAATTCACTGGTGGGAACAAGTTGGGTAGGGGTGATTAGTTAGTACAAGAGGGGGATTCCTTTGAACTGATTGGTTCAAAACCATGTTGGGAAACCATGCTAAACTACATGGTTTCCCAACATGTTATCAACCACCATAAACTACTGGGAGGGTCATCGGGTGTCCCAGGTATTTTCCTGGTCTCATGCTGATTGGTGGTTGCTAGGGGGTTGCCATGGGTCCTCATCTAGCCTGACTGAGTCAGGGACACTTGGCTCTGCAGATCTCTCCTGTTATTTGTAGATAAACAACTCAGCAGGGTGGGTTTGTGCCTAGGAATGCTCTGTGGGTCTTTCCAAGGACAAGCTTTTTTTCTTGGACAGGCTTTGCTCTGAGGTAGAGGCTGGTTTCTCATCCCAAAATAACAAGCAAAATACAACTTCTAATAGAGAACATGTGGAATGTAGCCTTCGAATCTTAAAAAAAAAAACAAAAAAACTCTGTTCACCCTAATGAAGCACAGCCTCTGGGACAATAGTCCCCAGTGCTTCTCCTCTGCTAGCAAAGCAATAAGCCTTCTTTTTCCTTTTTCTCAATACCGTGTCCTTGTTATTAGATTAGCATCAGGTACAAGGACCAAGCTTTCGAAACACAGGGGACTTCCAGAGGCTGTGATTCTGTCCATTGGCAGGAACAGGGGGCTTTTAAAGAGGTGATGCAAAGGCTACTTACCACCTGTTCCCTCCCTGGAGCTGTAATTCACTTGTTAATTTGGGAGATAGTAATTTCTGAGATCTTCTGGTACTATCCCTAAAGTCTTGATTAAGTGCCCCTAGGTTCAATTCCCCAGTACCAAAGGAAAACAAACAAACAACAACAACTAAATAAATAAATAAATGAGAGAGAAAGAGAGAGAGAGATGGCTTTATGTACACCATCTCTCTTTATGTACACACATGGTCGGTGTGTACTCAGGGACAGATAAATCTGCCTAGGATGGGGAAGAAAGGTAATCCTGTTTTCCCCAAGATTAGGGAGGGGGAGAGATTAGGGAGGAGCAGGGAGAGAGGAAGAGAAAGAAACATGTCCATTTTAAAAATAAGTTGCAGTGGCAGAGCAGCAAGGGTTATATTCAAAGCAAAGTGGACCACTGTTATAAGACCCTGTTTCAAATATAAAAGATAAAAAGGGCTGGGGATGTGGCTCAGTAGTTAAGTGCTATTGGGTTCAATTCCCAGTATAAAAAAAACCCACCCTTGTCTTTGTTATTGGATTGGCATTGGTGACAAGGACTGAGCTTTCTGGAACATTAACACAGAGCAAATCCCAACTTGTCATGGCAGTGGGGACTTGAAAGACTGATGTCATTATGCTGTCAGTCAAATATCAAAAGGTGAACCTGGATCGGACACTTTGGGTCTCTCTCTCTCTCTCTCTCTCTCACACACACACACACACACACACACACACACACACACACTGGAGGGTAGGGCTGTGTTTGTGATTCAATAGTAAATTGTTTGCTTGGTGTACATAAACCCATCTCTCTCTCTCTTTCTCTCTCTCATTTATTTATTTATTTAGTTGTTGTTGTTTGTTTTTTTCCTTTGGTACTGGGGAATTGAACCTAGGGGCACTTAAAAACTGAGCCATATCCCCTGCCCTTTTTATTTTGTATTTTGAGACAGGGTCTCACCAAGTTGCTCAGGGCTTCACTAAATTGCTGTAGCTGGCCTTGAACTTGCAATCACTTGGAGTTGCTGGGATTGCAGGTGAGCATCACTAAGTCCAGCTGTCCTTCTTCTCTGAAAGGAACCATTCTCTCCATCTAACAAATGTATGCCTGTTACTCTGAGCTAATCTTTCTGATTTGATTACAAGAATCAGGGTGAAGGAAGGGAAATTTTTCACAAGCCAGTTTCCTGAAAGGCCCCAGCCCTGTAACAACAGGACTTGCTAGCTCTGCCAGGCTTCATGGTGCAGCCTGTAATCCTGGTGACTCGGAAGACTGAAACCGGAGGATCATAAGTTCGAGGCTCTACACAACTTAGACAGATCCTGTCTCAAAATAAGAAATAAAATGACTAGTGATGTAGCTCAGTGGTAAAGTTACCCTGGGTTCAATCCCCAGTGCCAAAAAAAAAAAAAAGAAAAAAGAAAAAAAGAAAAAAGAAAGGAAGGAAGGAAGGAGGGAGGAAAGGACTTGCTAGTTCTGTGGATCTTGGAGAAGTTTTCTAGAAGTCAAACAGATCTGGTTTTTAATTGCTGCTCTGCCACTTAACTTCCCTGTGCCTCAGTTTTCCTATGTGTAGAATGGGACTAATGATATTTTTATAATTACTTGGTAGGATTGTGAGAATTGAAAATTAGTAATTTTAAAATGCCTCTATTAGTGTTTGGCATTCATAAAGAACTCGATAAATGGGTAGTGGGAGACCCAGGGTCTAGTTTACGTTCCTGGCCTTGGTAGCTGTGTGGTCTCCTGTTTCTTATTTACTTCACCATCCCTGACTGAGCCTTACTCTTCTCATCTATGAAAAAAAAAAAAAAAAGCAAATATGTCCCGCGTGTGTTTAGGGTTCCTTCCATCTGGAGAATTCTGAATCAAATGTAATTCAAAGTTTCTCAGTGAAGGTGACTCAACCGTGCAGCTGCCAGGAGCTGGAGGTAGGAAATCGAGGGGCGGGGCCTCCGAGCTAGGGCAACACACTCAGTGGGAGGATCGCTGCCGCGCCTACCTCTCGGCGTTAGGGAGTTGGACGCCGGGGTCAGCCGGACAGCTATTTCGGGAATCTGAATGTGGATTCGAGCGATGAGGTTCCTGGGAGCCTCCGAAGGGCTTCCGCCAGCCTCACTAGATCAGCGAGAGCGCAGGCGGCCTCCTGCGGCTGTGACAACAAGGCGGTGCCCCAGTTAACCTCAGAGCGCGTCCGCCCGTCCCAGTGGCCGGCGCGGTTCGGGTCAGGGCGGTGGAGGGCGGGGACTGGGGGGGCGGGACCGGGGCGGTCCCTGGCACGCCTCACCCGCCCCGCCTCTGCAGCGTTGACAGGACCACCCGCCACCGCCAGGATCAGCTGCTGGGCACCGGAGGAACAGGAAGGGGTGGAGCTGCTGCTTGGCAAGCTGCTGAGCAATCAGCCGACCACAGCGAAGGGTAATCGGGTGTCTCCAGCGACACCGGGGGCTTGGCCCTAGGCCGGTAGGGGCCTGAAGGGCGAACAAGCCTTGTGTGGGAAGCCCGGCTATGCCCCGCCACGGAGTGTCAACCCGCTGGGGCCATCCCAGGTTCTGCTGGAAGCAGGCACTGGAGAGGACCTCAGGAGCCCCCGGTCTGGGACTCCCGTGGATGGTCCTGAGCCTAGCGCTGGTGCTGGTTCTGCTCGACCCCATGGTTCTCTGGGTCCCTGCCAGAGCTCACCCTCTTCCTGCTCAAGACCATCCTACCAGATTCCATGGCATAGTCCCCCGGCTCCGGGATGCCTTTGGGTGGAGAAATCTCACCTGCCCAATCTGCAAAGGCCTATTCACCGCCATCAACTTCGGGCTGAAGGTGAGCACTGAAAAGAAACTGTGGTGGAGCCAGTCAAGGGGGAGTTCTGAGGGTGGTGGCTAGGACTGATGAGGTGCCCTCAGGTCTGAATGTATCTCTGTTAGCCTGGCTTCTACAATGCCTTTACTGACTTGGCTTCCTTTTGGGGATATCCATGCCTACTTGCCATTGCTACCCCATTGTAACCTTTGTAAAGGAAAGAGTGGAGACATTGCCTGAGAAAGCCTGCCAGTCAAGCATAGGCCTGAAATGTTGCTGGTCACTGAGCTGAAGGGGAAATAATCGCCTGTTATTTCCTGGGACACAGGGGCATTCTGTAGGAGGCACTGAGGTCTCTTCATCATGTGGCACTGAGTCCAGCCCAGATCCAGTTTGGATAGAGAGGCCCACAGGTTTGTGGTCTGGTTGAACTGGTTCCCCTGCCCCATCTCTGACTTCTCACTGTTGGTTCCTTCCATCACAGAAAGAGCCCAATGTGGCACGGGTGGGCTCAGTGGCCATCAAACTGTGCAAGATGCTGAACATAGCACCACCCACTGTGTGCCAGTCAGCTGTCCAGCTTTTTCAGGATGATATGGTGGAGGTGTGGACACGCTCAGTACTGAGTCCATCTGAGGCCTGTGGCTTACTCCTGGGCTCTACCTGTGGACGTTGGGATATCTTCTCATCTTGGAACATCTCTTTGCCAGCTGTGCCAAAGCCACCCCCCAAGCCGCCCAGCCCACCAGCCCCAGGTGCCCCTGTCAGTCGGGTCCTCTTCCTCACTGACCTGCATTGGGATCATGACTATTTGGAAGGCACAGATCCTAACTGTGCAGATCCTCTGTGCTGCCGACGGGGCTCTGGCCTGCCACCCACCTCCCAGCCAGGTGCTGGATACTGGGGAGAGTACAGCAAGTGTGACCTGCCCCTGCGGACCCTGGAGAGCCTGTTAAGTGGGCTGGGCCCTGCTGGGCCTTTTGATATGGTGTACTGGACAGGAGACATCCCTGCCCATGATGTCTGGCAACAGTCTCGTCGGGACCAGCTGCGAGCTCTGACCACCATCACAAACCTCGTGAGGAAGTTCTTGGGACCAGTTCCAGTGTACCCTGCTGTGGGCAACCACGAGAGCACGCCCGTCAATGGCTTTCCTCCCCCCTTCATAGAGGGCAACCAATCTTCCCGCTGGCTCTATGAGGCAATGGCCAAGGCCTGGGAGCCCTGGATGCCTGCTGAAGCCCTTCATACCCTCAGGTACTTCAGGTTCATTTAAAGTCAAGAAGGGAAAAGAAAGATGGCTGAGAGTGAAGGGAGAAGGAAACTTGGGGCATTATCTCTGACTGCTCAGGGCTCTTCACTGCTCCTCCCTAATCTGACTCCACCTTCATTTTCTACCCTTATCTCTTTCAAAAAGCTAGAAGCACAACCTCTCCACTCCCTAGCCTGGATTCATGTTGACTTTTTTGTTGTTGTTTTTTTACTTTACTAGGGATTGAACCCAGGGTCATTTAACCACTGAGCTGCATTTCCAGTCCTTTTTGTGTTTTATTTTGAGACAGAGTCTCACTAAGTTGCTTATTACTTAGGGACACACTAAGTTGCTAAGGCTGGCCTTGATCTTGTGATCTTACTTCCCCAGTCTCCTGAGTCAGTGGGATTACAGACATGTACACCATGTCTGGCTGTGTTGGCCCTCTAAAATTATTTCCCCTCCTCTTTAACATCCCTAACTTTTCCCAATTTTCCTAGGCTCAGGTCATCTTCTGACAGAATGGCCTTTTCCCACTCTAACTCACCTTTATCTCTTCCCCCATGCTCCTGGTGCTCCCAACTCTCTGAGCCATTCTTTTCTCATAAGAGTCCTACAATTAGTGCAGTTTAGACTTCAGGTAGAATGCAAACTCCTCCAGTGTGGGGATGACCTCATGTGTGCCTCTGCCTAGCACAAGACTGGACATGCAGGATAGGATTATGAACAAGTGTTGACCATCTTGTTCACTTTGTTTCAGAATTGGGGGGTTCTATGCCCTTTCCCCACGCCCAGGCCTCCGCCTCATCTCTCTCAATATGAATTTTTGTTCCCGTGAGAACTTCTGGCTCTTGATCAACTCCACAGACCCCGCTGGACAGCTCCAGTGGCTGGTGGGGGAACTTCAGGCTGCTGAGGATCGAGGAGACAAAGTGAGGGACAATGGTGGGAATCTTGTGGAGTAGGTACAGCTGAGGGTTGGGGGAGAAGCAAGCTCCTGTCAAACTAGAGCATCTATGGGCTGATTTTCTGGTGTTGTCAACCTGCTTCTTGGGGTTCAGTTCATGGTCACTCTGGAAAGCCCTTTTTTCTATACCCCCTGGCTAGGGTTGCCTGGGGTATAGAAGAGTCCCTGATAACCACCCTTCTCTCTCCCCCAGGTGCATATTATTGGTCACATTCCCCCAGGGCACTGCCTGAAGAGCTGGAGCTGGAATTATTACCGGATTGTAGCCAGGTAGGAAGAAGTGGGTGGGAATAGGATGGTGGGGGTTGAAGAGTCTAAAGATTAAAATTCCCTTGAACATCTCAGCTTCTCTGCTGTTCCATGGGTTGGTGGGGAGGCTACCTCTGAAGAAGCTTGTGAAAGAGCATCCTAAATCCCTAGCTCTTCCTCCCCCACTCCAGACACTTTTGAATATAATTTATGTCTTCTGGCCAGGTATGAGAACACCCTGGCTGGTCAGTTCTTTGGCCATACTCATGTAGATGAGTTTGAGGTCTTCTATGATGAAGAGACTCTGAGCCGGCCACTGGCCGTAGCCTTCCTGGCACCCAGTGCCACCACCTACATCAGCCTTAATCCTGGTGAGTGATGCAGGGGGGAGCCTCCTTATCACGGTGTTGGTGGGACAGGTGAAGGGGATGGGAGCCAAGGATGGCAAGGGGAAGGATGTGTGGTCCTCCCTGGACTTGCCTTTGATTCTTTTCCGTTCAGTCAGCCCTCCTTCCTTGCAGGTTACCGTGTCTATCTAATAGATGGAAACTACACCGGGAGCTCTCATGTGGTCCTGGACCACGAGACCTACATCCTGAACCTGACGCAGGCAAATGCACCAGGAGCCAAACCACAATGGCAGCTCCTCTACAAGGCTAGAGAAACCTATGGGCTGCCCAACGCGCTGCCGGCTGCCTGGCACAACCTAGTATACCGCATGCGGGATGACATGCGACTCTTCCAGACCTTCTGGTTTCTCTATCATAAGGGCCACCCGCCCTCGGAGCCCTGTGGTGCACCCTGCCGCCTCGCTACTCTGTGTGCCCAGCTCTCTGCCAGAGCTGACAGCCCTGCTCTGTGCCGCCACCTGGTGCCGAATGGGAGCCTCCCAGGTGGCCAGACCTTATGGCCAAGGCCCTTGTTCTGCTAGGGCCACAGGACCCACAGTCAGGAATGTTCATGTCCTACGAAAGGAGCAAAAACCTGAGTGCTGCTGTGATTCAACCTGGCAGGAACATGCCAGGGAAGAGCCCATCCTCAGGCCCCACATATACTGGGAAACAAGACCTTCTTTCCTAGAGCTGGTTTAGCTGGATTTGGGAGAGGGTTTGGCTGCTCCGCCTATGCCCAGGATCCAGACTGCTGTCCTTTCATGGCCACGAAGCTGAGGCCTCAATGCCATGGGCAGCCATACAGTAGCTGTCATGCCAGGCCAGGAACCCTGCACCACTGCTGCTACCTGATCCTGCCAAGCTGTTAAAATAAAGATAAAAGAGACTTGGACTCCAGGCTCCTCCATGGCTGCTCCAATTTCTTCTTTCCAAGCAGTCAGGACAAGAGGAACTTGAGAACAAGATTCTAACAGAAATTGGTAAAGGGAGTAATGGTGTATACAGGCACAGGGAGGCACACAGCAGCGCAGACAGACTTTATTAGTGATATCAGTATAGCAGAGGTGCCCACAGAACAGGGGAGGGGGATCCATGCCTGGACCAGTCCCCTCCTTCTGCCCTGCTGGGCCTTATGAAGATGGGGCCTGGTCTGGACCAGTTCTTCCTGTTCCACCTCAAATACTAGGGATGGAGAGCCCAGGACTGGCCTTGCTTCCTGCTCCTCTTGTCTTAAATCCAGTGTTATCATTTCCTTGAAGGGATTAGATCTCTTTCCACCCCAGCCCTTAGGCAGGGAACCCAGGGGTACTGAAGAAGGGCAACTTTGGGGGACCTGAGACCTCAAGAATAGTATCCAGGGCTCCTTCCTGCCCCACACCCTTGAGTTCCCTGGGGCCCAACATGAGCAGGTGGAGGGAGGAGTGGGGCATCTTCATGGGGTCTGGGACCCAAGACGTTTGGGCTTAAGGGAGCCCCACAGCGACTGAACACCCCTGCGGACAGTCCAACCTACACGCCTGGCAACAGACTCTGCAGGGGGTGCTGGGAGGCAGGAGGTGGAGGTCTGGGAGCGAGCATCCAGACACTTCTGGTAGCGGAGCTGCAGAGGCAGAAGGTGCACTCACTTTCCAGTCTGCCCTGTGTAAGGTCCCATCACCACCCTGCTACCCCACTTGCTTACCATGCACGCAGCCTGCACAGCCTCTGAGAGGCTGGCAGCGTTAGGCTCGCACCAGAACATGTGGCAGCAGAAGGAGGCTGGGCCGGCAGCCATGATGAATGCAAAAGTGTGGACATCTCTGCCCACAGCCAGGAAGGAGAGGAAGCGTACCCGACACTCGCCTAGAACTGCCTCTGTCTGGAGGGAAGGAACCCAGTTAAAAAGGAAAAATCCTCAGACTCAGGCTTCCCCTCACCCCTAGATTCCCACCATGGCAAGGCACAACCAGGCCTCCTTCTACCCCAGCTGTTTACCTACCTGCTGGTGCAAGATAGTTAGGGTAGCAGGGGCCACACTGACATGACTTGGGGTCCACTGCTCACGGGTACTGGAGGACAGGACTGACTCCAGAGCCCCATTAATCACATCTACCCCTAGAAGATAGGGACACAAACAATACCACTGAAGGAAGGGTGAAGACACCCCAGCTCTGCCCTTGACCTTCAGCCCTACTAAACTTGGGGCTCTTGCTCCATCCCCACTCCACCAACCCACCTATGGCCCTGAGGACAATGCTGTCCAGATGTCCCTTTCTTGGTGCTCTCTTCCTCAATTTGACCCTCTCCTATTTTTTTTTTTTCTATCTTGAATCCTAGGCTTGTTTTCTTCACTGCCTCTGCCTTTTCCTCCAGCCTCCTAAACTGACTTGCCCCGGCTCCCCTCATTGCCCAAGGTTCTTGTGTGTGTGTGTGTGTGTGTGTTTCTAGGGATTGAACCCAAGGACACTCTACCATTAAGCTATATTCCCAGTCCTTTTTGAGTTTTGAGACAGAGTCTTATTAAGTTGCTCAGGCTGACCTGTAATTTAAGCAGGTTAAGTACCTGCTACCTGCCTCAGCCTCCCAAGTTGCTGGGATTAAATGTGTGTGCCACTGCATCCAGGCTCCTGCCCAAGTTCTGCCCTCCCCACCCGAACTCCCTTAGTGCTCACCCACGTTCAGATACTGTACTACTTCACAGAGGGATTTGGCTTCTAAATCACCTAGGCCAGTACTCCCAGGAACCACAAATTTAAAATTTAAAAAAATTTTTTTTTTGGGGGGTACTGGGGAGTCAAACCTACAACACTCCACCATTGAGATCCTCCAGCCCTTTTTTTATTTTTAATTTTGAGACAGGATTTTATCAAATTGCTGAGGGTGGTCTTGAACTTGTGATACTCCTGCCTCAGCCCCATAAGTCACTGGGATTTTGGTTTATGTGCCCGTTTTTGTTTTGTTTTGTTTTGTTTTTTAAGATAACCATTCATGTATAACTAATTAGAACAAATTTTTTTTAAAAAAGATATCCATTTAAGGAGGGTTTACTCTATCACATTGTGCTAAATCATTATAATGGATTATCTTATTTATAATCTTACATAGGGTATTTTTATTACCACCCTATAGATAAAGAAATTGAAACTTATAGACTAGGTAATATATACAAATCACATAAAGGAATAAGGATCTGCCTTTCCCCTACCTCTTTCTTCTTTATATTCTTAGTTTTCAGAAGGACTTTCACAATCTTAGTTCTACTCAAAACCTTTTTTTTTTTTTTTTTTTTTTTGTATGAAGGATTGACCCAGGGGTGCTTTACCACTGAGCCATAACCCCAGCCCTTTTTATTTTTTATATCTGAGACAGGATCTTGCTAAATTGCTTAGGGTCTTGCTAAGTTGCTGAAGCTGGCACTGAACTTGTGATCCTAATGCCTCAACCTCCTGAGTCACTGGGATTCCAGGTATGTGCCACTGTGCCCAGATCAAAAATTTCTATAGTGTTCTCAATGAACAAGGTGTCTTGACTTTTTTTTTTTTTTTTTTTGGTTTGTTTTGGGATTCAGGGGATTGAACTCAACCACTGAGCCACATACCCAGCCCTTTTTAGTATTTTATTTAGAGACAAGGCCTCACTGAATTGCTTAGCGCCTCGCTTTTGCTGAGGCTGGCTTTGAACTTGTGATCTTCCTGTCTCAGCCTCCCAAACTTCTGGGATTAGAGGCATGCACCACCACACCCAGCAAGGTACCTGAATTTTAAATAAGTCATTATTCCATTAAAACACAATGTTTTCCTTCACCTGAAACTACTTTTAAACACTGCCATTTATGCATCCCACTTTTGCTTGAATGCAGCAAGAAACAATCCAGGAGTACACAGCTCAGTAGAGGCATGGGCTCCAGTCCCATCTGTATTCGTGCACTGACTAAATGGTCAACACAAAAGGTACAAGCCTCTGTGGTCCATGCCCCTTTCAGTGCCTCTAAGTTCCTATTGGGAGCAGACCACATGGCTACTTTGTGAACAGAAGACAAAGCAAAGGATAAATGTCTTCCTTGAAAATCTCCTCCAATCTTGGCCTTGCATATCTTACCTCTGGCTGAATCAAGGCCAAACTCCTCTCCTAAGTGTGCAAGTCTTTCCAAAACAGGCCTCATCTGAGCTGTCAAGCCTCATAATTTTACTGCTCTCTGAGCTTCAAATGACTTATATAGCATTTATTGACATCTAATCTTGGCAAATGGACTGCTAGGCAGATGGGGAATATAAAGCAAGAGAGGAAGATGCCCTCATGGAACACAGAGTGTGATGAAGGGAGAAGCCTTTGTCTGGAGCGCCCTTACGGCATTGGCTGTCTGAGAGTTCCAGATTCTCATCTTTCAGGTCTTGGCTCAGAAGCCTTCTCCAGAACAGGGAAAGGACAAGTCTAAGACAACTCTTACCACAATACCTTGTAACTGCTGGAAACTCTTTTTTCACACTGGACTGTGGCCATCTCAAGAATAGAGAGCATGTTTGGCTCCTCTCTAAGTCCCCAGTCCTAACACAGAACTTATCTGCTGAAGGAATTCAAGATGCATGACTAAGTCACCCTCAAGGCAGCATGGGCAAACGCACCTAACTGGTAAAACCAAGTAACACAGGAATCTACAGAAGCGTAATCACACAGGTAGGAGTGGATAGACCAGGTCACACTGCAAGGGAGCCTCAAAAACAGGACAGAGGGGTATGATGTCTATGAATTTAGGTCAAAGCAATGGGAAAACTCTAAGTTCACAGAGGTGAGAGGGACATCAAAGTCAAACTGCTGAATATGTAGATAACTATGGGGGTGGAGCCTAGTCTCAGAGTCAGAACATATTGACATGGAGGTGGCAAAAGCAAGGAAATGGCTGGATGCCAGAGTGCACACCTGTAATCCCAGCTTCTTGGGAAGCTGAGGCAGGAAGATTGCAAGTTCAAGGTCAGCCTGGGCAACTTAGCAAGATCCTGTCTCAAAATGAAAAGTAAAAAGGGCTAGAGATATATCTCAGAGGTAGAACACTACTGGGTTCAAACCCCAGTGACAAAAATAAACAAACAAATAAATAAATTTAAAAATGAATGTGGTATAGAAAAAGGCTGTCAGATTTGGTAACAACTCAGGACTAAAACCTATACCCTCACCATCAGACTCATACTCCTAATCTCTCTTATCTAGCTATACTTGTTTTGTTTTTTCCATATCAGTTGTAGATTTCTAAAATACTATATACTTTACTTATTTTATTGTCCATCTTCCTTTGCTATAGAATGTAAGCTACTTGAAGACATGAATTTTTTTTAGTTTTATTCATTAATGTATGCCCAGACCTGGAATAGTACCTGATGTAAATCAGGTACTCAATAATCATTTGCTAAATAAATGAATCATTAATGAATGAACACTGCAGCTTCTGGAGAAGCAATGTTAAAAGGGAGGTTAAAAGGGGAATATAAATAGTCTGACCTGGTAGTGCATGCTTGTAATCCCAGCCACTTGGGAGGCTGAGACAGGAGGATCATAAGTTCAAAGCCAGTCCCAGCAATTTAGTGAGGCTCTAGGCAACTTAGTGAAACTCAGTCTCAAAATGAAACATAAAAAGGGCTGGGGATGTG
Organism: Spermophilus citellus; assembly: GCF_964194105.1. Lineage (NCBI taxonomy): Eukaryota > Metazoa > Chordata > Mammalia > Rodentia > Sciuridae > Spermophilus > Spermophilus citellus. The sequence continues at coordinate 199,480,859 of NC_138183.1, forward strand.
GTTCAGTGGTTAAGCAGCCCTGGGTTCAATCTCTGGTACCAGGGGGTAGAAAAGGGAGTATAGACAAAGCAGGAAGTGAGCTTAGAAACCACCTTAACCAGAACAGACCTACAGAGCTGTGTAAAGTGGTAGATTGAAGAGTAAAACAAAAACAAAACAAACAAACAAACAAAAAAAACAGACAAGGGAGTGAGGCTAATAGCTTTAATTAGAGGAGCCAAAAAGGGGTTAGAAGTTGAGGGTGAGGAGGAGGGAATACATGCAAAGGTTTACACAAAGCCTCCTGTTCCTTGAGCATGCTGTGCTCACCTCTAGCTCCAAGTTTTTGTCAGTGAATCCAACTGGAATACCTACTCCTTTACAAATCCAAGCTTTCCTTCAAAACCTCAGTCCCCACCTTTTCAAACAAGGGTTCTCTCTTTCCAAGTAAGGTTTTGGTCATTAAAATCAGCATGGTTTGAAGCAAAGAGAAGAGATTTAAAGATGGCCAGGGTTTGAGTTCTAGGACTACCATTTTTGGCTCTGTAGGTAATTTGAGGCAAATCTTGTTCATTTATCCTTTATTTGTTTATTCATTTACCACACATGTTTATTTCTTCCTTGGTGTCATTTGACACATAATACCTGACACAGACACTCTGGGAAGCGGTCCTTATTTTTCCCTCCCATCTCTTTCCTACTCTCACTATCCTTGGAAGTGTAATCTTCTTCCACCCATTCATTAAATGTTGGAAGGCCCCAAGGGTAGGCCCACACACTTCTCTTTAGCTCTACCATCTAGCTACAGCTACTGCAAGGGCATCCTAACTGAGCTACCTACACTCATCTCTAACTTCTTAACATCTTTCTTCATGGTACAGCCAAAGTGAGCTTTACAAAATACAAATCTACTTATGTCCAGTACCCTCCTGAAATTTTTTCAATGGTGTTATGGTTTGGAAAGTGTCCCTCAAAGGTCCATGTGTTAAAGGCTGATCCTCAGCCTATGGCACTATTGGGAGGTTGTGGTACCTTTAAGAAGCAGGGCTGTGGGCTGGGGCTGGGGCTGGGGCTCAGTGGCAGAGCTCTGGTAGAACCCATGTATGAAACAATGGGTTCAATCCTCAGCACCACATAAAAATAAACAAATAAAATAAAGCCATCTACAACTATAAAAAAAATATTAAAAAAAAAAGAAAAGAAAAGAAGCAGGACTAGTATGAGGTCTGCAGGTTGGGGACAAGCCCTTGCCCTTTAAGAGGACTATAGGACCTTGGCTTTTTTCTTTCTCTTTGCTTCCTGACCATGAAGTGAATCTTCCACATGATCCTGCATGATATGTTGTTTACTACAAGCCTAAAAGTAATGGAGCCAACTGATCATAGGCTAGAACCTCTGAAAATGAGCCAAAATAAGTCTTTTCCCTTTATAAATTGATATCCCACGTTTTTGTTATAGCAATGGAAACTAACAAAAATGGCTCCTAGCCTGAAGATGAAATCATTCACCTGGTCCCTGAGGTTCCTCACAGCCTGACCACTGCCCAACCCTCAGCCTGGCCTTGCTCTGCTAGCCTTCTCTCAGTGCTTTCCAAGTACCAAAGTGCCTCCCACTCTGGACCCTCACACACACTGTTCATTCTTCCTGGAATGCCTTTCCCTACCCTGTCCCCACCTCCATCTCATTTTCCTACATTGTTTTCTATTCATGTTATTTACTTCAGTTCAAATGTCACTTTCACAGGGAAGTTTCTTCTGATTCCCCAGAATAGATGAAATTCCTGTTACATCTTGCTACTTTCTTTCCAAGAATAAATAAATTTATTATTACCTTTGCATTTATGTGATTATTTGGTTCCTTATATTTCTACTGTAACCTCCTGCAAACTCCATGAAGGCAAGACTATATCCATTGTTCTCCCAGTGCCTAATACAGGGCCTAGCACATGGTAAACTTCAAAGGTATTTGTTAAGTGAATAAACCTACTACCTGTATCCCAAGCCCACCAAAGCTTTTGCACAGAATGCAAGAGTTGGATATCCTTCTGTGCCTGGCTCAGCACTAGTCAATGACAGGTACCATTAAAGCATAGTCTCCTCAGTTTCTTATCTAGAAACAGGTGTGAATTATAATCCCAACTTCATAGTATTATCAGAAATTAAATGTCATAATATGAGAAAGTACTAGAAGACAGGGTGTTGGTGCACACCTATAATTCCAGTGACTTGGGAGGCTGAGGCGAAGGATTGCCAATTTCAAGGCCAGCCTCAGCAACTTAGTGAGGCCCTAAGCAACTTAGCAAGACCTTGTCTCAAAATTAAAAAAAAAAAAAAAAAAGGCCTGGGGATGTAACTCAGTGGCTAAGCACCCCTAGGTTCAATCCCCTATACTAACAACAACTAAAAAGGAAGTACTTGACAACAGTAAAGCATGGGCCAATGGTGCTTATTGCTTCTTTCTCTGGATGCTCACGGCCCACAGCTGGTGCTATAATACCAAACCCATTTTCAAACTGCTACCTGGTATCTTCAGTCACCTACTAACTGTACCCCAAACCCACAAAAACTTTTGCACAGAATGTAGGAGTGGGATATCCTTCTATGCCTGGCTCAGCATCAGTCACATGACAGGTGCTCAGTGAAGGCATGCTGACTATTGCTATAAGTAAGTCACAGGATACAGCCAAGACAGAGATATGGGGAGATGGGATGAATTCTGAAGGGCAAGGAGACACCAAGTGTGAGGAAAGTCCACTAGAAGAAGCACTGGAAGGTAAAGGGCAGGGGCAGAGCTCTGGGATCAGGCTGATGGTCCCTGGGTAGAAAGGACACACATACCAACAGGTTTAGCAACAGGCACATTCCCCAGGTAATAGACTTGGAACTTCTGTGCCAATTCATTCTTAGGTGCTGGGAATTCCACTGTGGAAAGAAGAGGAGAGTCAATTGTGATGGTAGACCTTGCTTAGACCTCGTCTCCAACAACCAGGGCATAACCTGGACATTTGCCAAGCCAAGGCCCCATCTCCACTTCTTCTCCCTATTTCCCTTTAACCAAAATCCCTTCACTATTTGATCCAAAGTACTCAATCTCTTCTTTGGTTGCCCCACCTTTGCCAACAAAGTTGAGCTGGACCTGGTGGGATTGTGACACTGACCTTGGAAAGGGACATCCACAAGTTTAGAGTGGTCCAGAGATAGTCCATTTACCAAGCAGCGAGCATTGCGCCGTTCGGCCATGATCTGAGGAAGGAAGGAATGGACAGGAGGAGGGGGGGGGGTGTCTATTAGAGCTTCATGGCCATGAAACCCCCCATCCCCTCAGTGACTCCACCCACACCCTTGTAGAGCAAAGGTGGCAGCTGGTCCAGGGAGTGGAGGGGGCCGTGCCTTAGAGCAGATCTCATGCAGGCTGGTGGCGATGTTCTTGGCAGGTGCCTCACAGCGAAACACGTGGCACTTGAGCATCTGGGTCAGCTTATCGCGAGCTACGTAGGCAAAGTCCCTGTTGGGGGAGGGGCACCTCAGTGTCTCCCAGAGCCATCAAGTGCTGAGCCTGGCCACCAACCCACCCACATCCTCCCTGCCCATCACAGTTCCAAAATAGTTTCTGCCCTTGGACGGTGCCCTGTAGGTGCTGCCTTCTGGAGGGAGGGTAGAAAGGCAAACATGCTGAGGAAGAGCATAATGGTCAAGCACAGCAGGGAAGGAAGGGGCAGGACAGAACAGGGGAGCTAGGGTGCTTCAAGGTGTCTGATCCAGGTGAAAGAGGTGGGGATGGTCATGGCAGATAGGTATAGTACCTCTCCCTGGGTCCGGCAGCACAAGAGAGGCAAAGAACAGAGTTAGGGAGGAGGACTTGGACTGATAGATGAACCCCACCCTCAAATCCCAGGCCCTGCTCCCACCTTCCACTGTCCCGCCCAACGCCCCACACGCGAATGCTGATGATGGGCTGGGCGTGCAGTAGTGCCTGGCTCTGGGGTTCCACCAGCTTTAGTGTCTCGTCCTCCAGCTGCAACAGCAGATCCTTTCCCTGCAGGCCCAGAAAACAGACATTCATCATTAGTATCCCAGCTGGGAAGACAGCTGATTTCTGCCACTTCCAGCTCAGGAGACATCAGCCACAGCTGGGGGGTTTTTGCTTTGGTGTCAGTCCACCCACCTGCGGGCCTCACTCTGGTAGAGGTCACATGTCCTCTCTCCCATAACTTCTTTTATCATCCCCAGGGCTGTTAGGCAACCATTTCCCACTGTCCCAGGCTGAGGTCACTCATCCATCCCACAGGAGGGATCCTTGGGGTGGCCCAACACCCCTCCCTCAATCCCCCCTTGTGCAGGTAAGCTCTCCCATCTCCCACAATTCCCCCACACTCCCGCAGCACCACCAACTCCCTGGCTCAGGCCCTCACCTCCCCCCAGCCCCCAGACATGGGGTCATGCAGATTATTTTTGTGGTAGGAGAGCTGACGGATGCAATTGTTGACTGCCACGCTGCTGCGTCCTGGAGCCAGCTCCTCCTCAGTCATCTCCACCCAGCCTAGGGAACGCACGGCGAAACACTGCCAGACACAGAGGGGATTGGGGTAGAAAGTCTGAGCTGAAACTGGAGATGCCCTGGGCACAGGACACAGAATTTCCTGTCAGGTGGGAGGGCATTCTGAATTAAGACTGAGAAGCCCCTAACATAGGCTATGGTCAAGGAGAGGAAGAGCTCAGGGGAGACCCCTGCTGGTACAAGGAGGCATCTAAGACTAGCCTGGAAGGGTCTGTGGCAGATCACTGGCTGGTTGGATTAAAACTGAAGAGGCTCTGTGCTAAAGACTAAAAGAACTCCTAACTTATGACCTGGAAGCTTCATGAAGACTAAAGATACCCTCGCAGCACAGCATGAAGGGATGACCTGCATACCACACAAGGGGTTCCAGTCTGAAGAATGCATACTAGTCTGGAACAAACCTTGATTCCTGGGTTGGCATTCCGTAGAGGCAACTTCTCCTCCTCTTGGGGCAGTGGCTCTGGGCTGGAGGCAAATGGTAACACTTGACATGGTGCCCCCTATGTGGAGTCATCACAAAGCCCTTTCCAAAGAGACCAACGCATTGCTAGCCCACTATGTCTAGTGATTCACCTGAGGCTCTGAGCTGGGAAGGGTAATGTCCCCTCCTCAGGGTCCTTCAATCCCAGTTCCATTGGGGCCTCCTCACTGGGTTCATCCTTGGGAAAGAGATTGAGGAATCAGAACCAAAATGATGTACCTTCTTCAGCTATCTCTATAGTGAAGCAGGTCCCCTCACCTACCTTCCAAAACTCTCCATCCTCAAAGCCTTCTCCATGGGCAAAGCCTGTCCAGGTGAGCTGGGAGAGGGGATGGGAGAAGTGAGTGGTTTTTTCATCCTGTTCTAGCAGCACACACCCTCTCCATCCCTGGTCAAGAAACAATAGGCCATTGAGCCTTACCTGGGACTCCTCTTGGGGACTGTTCCCTTGTGAGGGGGAGGCCTGTCCAGGGGGTTCCCACTGGGTGGTCCCTGTCGGGATGTGCCAATAGTAGGTCCCTGAGGTGTCCTGGACCCTCATCCATCCAGCCGGCAGGTCGGAATCCGTCTCGAAGGCGTTGGGGTTCCAGAAGGAATCTGCCAGGTGGAGGCTTGGTAAGGGTCAGTCCATCCAAAAAATAGATAGCAGATCCTATGCTCAGTCCCCTCCCTGAGACCCCATGTTTGAGAAGAAGGGGTGGGGGAAGGGCTATAGCACAACATGGTTCCTGCTTCCTTCTAGAGCCTACAGTAATTTTTTTTTTAAAGAGAGAGTGAGAGAGAGGAGAGAGAGAGAGAGAGAGAGAGAATTTTTTTTTAATATTTATTTTTTAGTTCTCGGCGGACACAACATCTTTGTTAGTATGTGGTGCTGAGGATTGAACCCGGGCCGCACACATGCCAGGCGAGCGCGCTACCGCTTGAGCCACATCCCCAGCCCAGAGCCTACAGTATTGATTCACCTCATGGGAGGCCACCAGCAGGCAACATGGCTCAGGTCTCCTCCTGAGCTTTGCTACTGCCTAATGTGGACACATGGAGAAGGAAGAAAACAGGGAAGAAAGAAGGATGGGAGTGAGAGAGAGGCTGGGTGACCCAAATTAACCTCTTATACATTATACATATCCATATCTTGGGGTACACAAAGGTGCACACACCTACTAGCTCCTGCACACATACATGTGTACACACACATATGTTATATACAAGCCCTAGCACATATCTATAAAGCCACAAACACAAGGTTATGCCAAATATAGAAAATACCAGCACAGACAGCAGGTATCACATACAGGTGCATATGTGTGTGCAGGGGCAAATACACACACCAACTCCATATACTTGCGAAGTGATATATATAAATATAGCAATAGCTATATATACTAGCCCCTGACACAGGTGTGCAGATTCCACATCTCCATAACCGTACACATTTGTGGATACCACACATATAGGTGGATGCCCATTCAGACATAACACATGTCAGCCACATCACACTCATACCATGACCCCTGCCACATGTAGATGCAGGCAAACACGTCATGTACATACATACATACCATGCATCTGTGACATACACTCCTCCTTCACCAGCAGAGCTAACCACTCCCTCCATGGTACCCAGCTCATGCATCTTCCACTTCTGCTCTCTGTGCCAGCCCCACCCCTCATCATGCCCAGTCCTGTGCTACCCCCTCACCTGGGCTGCTGTCCTGAAGGATGATGGCCAGGAAGAAGTCCTGGGAGAACATGGTGCTCATTCCTGGCCCCTCCTGCTTTCACCCTCCCTCCTCACAGCCCCTCCAGCCCTGCCAGCTGGACTCACAGCCTGGTGCTGGGCTGCAGAGAAAAGCTCATCCCACCCCCTTTTCACCAGGGCAGAACGTCTGCCAGGCAAGATCCTCCCCCGCCTGGAGCTCACTAGGGAGGGGCCAAGACCACCATACTAGAGAATCTCTTTGGGGTGAGGATGGGAGTAGGAAGTGGGGGTCTCATGAGACCCTAGCCTTTCCTGCTCATACCTGTTCCTCCTGACCCTGGCCACTCTCCCCCAATCCAGAATCTCCATCCTACCCTTCAGCAGTAACTTCAATGCCACAATCAAGCCTAATCTTAGGAACACCAGGAGGCTCAGCCACTAGGGAATACCCCAGCCACCTAGATCCCTGCAGAGCCTAAAGCTCTCAGCATAAATAGGGTGTGGCTTCAAGGCCCTCAGGGATCCTTCCCCTGCCTAGAACCTGCCCAGCAATTTGAACCCAAGGGTGGTCCTTGAGGGCCTGGACCCTAGCAAGCTTGAGGCAGGGCTTGGGGCTTCCCAGCACCACCCCCCCTCACCTTCCAGGGCCCAGCTAGGCTGCAGCGTCTCCTCGGCAACGGCAGCACAGGACCGGCTGGGAGCGCCCAGACTGCTGACGTGCTTCCCGTTACCAGGGAAACCAGGAATCCTGACTGGTCCAAGAGGCAGCACTGAGGGACAGGCAGTCTCAAGACCCAGGATGCTGGGCAACAAGGCACAGAGGGGCTGGTAGTGGGTGTGGTTACACCAAAGTGTTTGCACACCTGACATGAGGTGTGCAAGGTGCTTCACAATCCTCAGCTTATGAATGAGATACGCCCACAGATGCCCAATGAGGAGGGGCTCTTCCTACCCATCTATCTGCCTTCTAGGCAGTGATCACTATCTCTCCAATCCCCACATCAGGCTCTGGCACTCAGCTGAGACTCATCAAATGCAAGTTCTTCCCCAGAGACCCTCCATTGCACTCAAGGATTCCCTGCTAAAACCTTCCAGGGACACCAGCAACTAGGAGCCCCTGCCCTCCACAGTGCTAGGGCAGCCCTCTTTATGGAGGATTAGACACTTCTGGAATCTGGGTTCAGTTCACCATCTCATGAGTCACACACATCAATCCATCTGCCTTCCCTGTCAGCCTGTACCTTCCTGCTTCAAAGAGCTTCATCCTTCCGATCTGTCCTGGAGGGCAGCTTCTCCCCCCTTGACCATCTGGGAGGCCCTTCTGGAGCTTGGCACATCTCTCTCCAAGTACAACCCACCAGGGCCTTTGCTTCCACACACATGCATTAATTCCAGAATGTACACTTTCCTGCATCAATTCATGCAGGCATCCACACATGAATGCAAATATTCATGTTTCATTCCTTCCTTTCTTCCTTCGTTCATTCATAAACACCTTAATAGCTAAGTCAGGTATACTCATGTGCTCAGGATTCAGTGATTTACTTAATCACTCATTCAGTGATTAAGTAAATCACTCTCCATCCCAAATCACTATCACAGTCCAGACTACTAGCATTATTTTTGTTGCTGTTGTTTTTAACCTGGATTACTGCAACACCCTCATAACTGGTTTCCATTTTCCTATCTAGTTTCCACCAATCTGCCCAAGCCCAGCCTACCTCCTCTCAATCATCTACTTCTCCATCAGATATCAGTGTAAAAGTCACTTCTTGAAAATGACCCACTCCCCTGTCCCCCACCACCACACACAGGCAGGTAAAGATTCCTCCTACACTTCCCCAACATTCCAGCTGATCATACATATTGTAGCTACTTCTGTCTCTCCACTGGACTGTGAGTGCCAAGAGGGTAAGAACACATTTCCTGTGTAGTACACATTCCCAGCATCTAGGACAAGCACAGAACCTGGTATGAACCCAACATAGGTAGTAAAGTTCATTCATTAATTTATCATCCATTCATTTAATTCACTCATTCATGTATTTAGGCATCCCATCAACAACTTTGTGAAGATCTTAGTATGCAAAGGAGAAAATAATTTGTGCTCCATCCTATTCCCATTCCTACAAGAACTCAAACATTTGGGGCCTTCATGGTCACAGCAACAATCACAAGAGTAAGCAGTGACCCAACCCCTTGCTGGGACTGTCCCCACACTTCTACCTTCAATACCCACAATCTCCACCAGTGCATGATCCTTAAGACTCCTCTTGCCACTCCCACCTCCTTACTGAGATTTCTGCCCATACCTGCATACCATTCCCAGTTCTTGAGCACTTCTACCCCACAACTCCCACAGGATGATAAGTGCAGCTGCTAGTGATCACCTAGAAGCCACTAAGCCTCTATCTGGCCAAGACTCATACTCCCTAGGTTTGCCAGTTAGTCACCTGTGACCTGCAGATTGACACAAGTCTCAGATTCTGTGTGGCCTACACAGTGCTTTTGGGGGGGGGGGAAAAACAGAATTAGTTGCTAATGTTTAGAAATTGGGATATTTTATATCAATATCTAATTTTCAGTTTCTCTTGAATTGACTCCTTTGAGACTACATTTTACCCGCAATCCTAAAAATAATCAGCTGGAGTGAAACAAAGGCTGTCCCTTCTTAAGGGTTGTAGGTACCAGGCTCAGTGGTACATGCCTCTAATCCCAGATACTCAGGAGGCTAAAGTTGAATGATCACAAATTAGAGGTCAGCCTGGGCAACTCTGCAAGACCCTGTCTCAAAATATAAAATAAAAAGGGCTGGGAATGTAGCTCAGTGGTAGAGTACCCCTGGGTTCAATCCCAAGTGCTGGGAAAAAAAGGGGAGTGGAACAGGGTGGTGTGGGGTGGAATTGATGACCATCAAAAGCCACTAACTTCATAAAAAGAGATGCTTTTGGTATACTCGATGCCACCTATAAAGTGTTCTTACAAAAACAAAACAAAACTCCTCAAATCTGAATCTGATCCAAGTTCTGAAACTTTCTACTAATTTATATGAAATCTAGGGGAAAAGGAAAATGCTAAACACCACCGCAGGGAATGAGTCTGAAAAGTCCAAAAACCCCACATCAGATAACATAGTTTCTCCAGTTAAAAAAACAAAACAAAAAAAAAAAAAACCAAAACTGAAAAATAAGGAGAGAAATAGCGGGAACTTGTAGATTAAAAGAAACTTTAAGAGACATCAACCACAGACCTATTTGGATACTGACTTCACAGTCTGAAGTTCCTAAAAAGCAGGATCATTTATTAGACAACAGGGAGAATGCCGACATTGACTGAGAATTTGATGATAATAAGGAATTGCTCAAATGTTGTAGATATGATATTGGAATTGTAGTATTTTTTAAAGAGTTTTTTTCTTGCAGAAATGCATATGCAAACATTTACAGATGAAACTGTTTGTTCAAAATAACAGGCTGGGACCCAGAAGTGGGTGGGGGCATACATGTAGCAAGATTAACTATGTATTAGTAATTATTGAAACTGGGTCAAGGGTAAACCAGGCTCATTATTCTATTACCTCTGTTTTTTGTATATACTTCAAAATATCCATACAAAATTTTTCGAAAGGGAACGGTGTGCTCTAAGTTCATCTGAATTGCATGTTTCCTGCAAGGGACCCACAGTTTGGGGTCTGGGTATGAAGTCCACTGCCTGGTGAAAATGGGAGTCTTTCCCTTTTTGTTTTTTTTTTTTTTTTTTTTTTGCACTGGGATCAAACCTGGGGCCTCATGCATACTAGGCAAGCATTCTATCATTGAGCTGCATTCCCAGCCCCCCAATTTTTCTAATTTTTTTTTACAGTACTAAGGATTAAACTCAGGGGTACTCTACCACTAATATTCCCAACACTCCACCACTTTTTTGGGGAATGGGGTACTAGAGATTGAAACCAAGGGTGCTTTGCCACTGAGTTACATCCGCAATCTTTGTTTTTTTTTTTTTTTAATTTTGAGATAGCAGTTGCTAAATTGCTGACGTTGACCTCAAATTTGCAATCCTCCTGCCTTAGCTTCCAGAGTTGCTGGAATTACAGACATGTGCCACCATGCCCAGCCCCCCTAATCTTTACTCCCATTCACGGAATTTCTAGGTTGTAGATATAGTCTGTGATCTTCTCTGTTTCTCAGCTCTGTCCATATCTCTGTGAAATATTAGCAAATGTCAACTAATTTAAGTGTGATACACTTAATGATCAATCTTATAATACTAATATCTATCCCCCACCACACACAAAAAAATAACATAAGTTAATTCTTCCTTTTTTCCCTAACTTTTGGTCAATATCCTATTTCTGGCAAACTATCATTGCAATGGCCATGGTGCTTTGCACAAGGCATGTGGATCATAAACACAAAATACTGCCAGTTTTTCCAAAGAGACTTCTGTGTGGAGGTACTGATTGCTCCCTCCAGACCCAGCCTGCTAAAGCAGCAGGCTGCCAAGCATACCACAGTGCCTCCTGCTGTATGCATTGGTGGCAAAGTAACACAGGACCGAGAGATCAGGCCTAAATTCAGACCAGGTTTAGATCTCAGTTCTGTGATCTTCTAAAAACTACTAAACTTTTCCAGGCATCTTTTTCATCATTTGCAATATGGGCATAAATACAATATCTACATCACAGCATTACTGTGACTATTAAATATGATAATGCTGAGCAGAGGGCCAGTAAGTGCCCAATATCTAGTAAGTGTCCAATAAACTGACTAATCCATATATTAACCATGATGGCATGCATAACAAATAGATCCATCCATCATGGCACACAGGATCAATAGAGGTATCAAACTGTCCACACACTCTCTGGATGAGATAATTTGGGCAAGGACTACTGAGGACCAAGGACATGGATTCCGCAACTCACATCTGGGCTGGCCCTGGCCTCTGTGTGAAGCCTGATCTCTGACCCCATGCCCTCCCACATTCCCATGTCAAATTCTACAAGGTACCTGTGTCCTCTGGGGAGCCATAGGAGGGGCTTCCCTGGGATAAGGTAGCCCAGCTTGAGTCCTCATCACTGGCTGCACTGTTCCGCATACCAAATAGAAGGCTGGCACTCTTGCTGTGTTCCCGGGGGCCATCTGTAAGGATCTGAGGCCCAGGGGGGCCCACACTCTCCAGGGGTTCAGGCAGCCCTGGGGGAGAAGACAAGTCCTCCTCCTCGTCCTCATCCTCATCTTCGTCATCCTCCTCGGCCTCCCCTGCTGCCTTCTCCTCTCCTTCATCCGGCCCTTGCTCTTGGGTGCTGATGATAAGGCCAGGTCCTCGAAGCCCTCGGTTGGCTGCATTGTGGGCTGAGAGCTCCAGCTCAGAGTATAGATGCATCAGACCTTTGGGGCCTAATGGTGCCATTTCAGGCTCCTGGTTGGCTTCTTCTGCCAGGGTCAAGGTCACATTGCGGTTCTGGTCACGGTGGGCTGTGGCAGCCCGCCGGAGCTGGTTCTGGCCCTCCTTTAGCCATTTAGCATTGGCAGGGCCTGGCTCAGGCCCACCACCCTCCCCCATGGCGCTGCGCAGGTCCTTGGGTCCCACAGCTGTGGCCTGCAGCTTGGCGTTGAGCAGCTGGTTGTGAGCAGCGTGCAAGGGCAGGGGCAGGCTCAGTGCAGGGCCTCCGTGGCTATTGGCATTAATGGCCGACTGGCTCAATGACGATGGAACAGACATGGCCTTGGCAGATCCTGTGGAGTGGGAAAGGGAGACCATGTTGAGCAGCTGGGCAGAACAGCAACATCCTTGTTTCTGTCTCAGACCTGTACCCTGCCTCTCATCTCTCCACACTCAGTAGACCAGCACATACTGCTCTGTGTCCCATGAGAATAAGTGGGCTCAACTTCGGTCCCCGCTCCATCACCACCATCACAGGCCAGGACCAGCTGTGCTGCCCACTGCATCCCCAAACTCCTCAGCCCTGGTCATCTGGGATAGCACAGTCAGTGCCTGCTCTGCCCTCACCGCCACCAGCAGAGCCTCCACACAATGGCTCTCTGTGCATCTCCACCCCCAGCTCATCCAACCCGAGCTTACTGTGCCAGGGACACAGCTGGCATGGGACTGGCTCGTGTGTTTTGGACACTGGACACTTAGTGTCCCTTTCTTCCTGCCACACTGCTATCCTAAGCCCCGTCAATGTGAGCTCCCCAGGATGTTTGAATCATTATAAATCTCTGAGCTCAACCAGCTTCCAAGCCCTCCCTATACTAGGGCCTGTGTGGCAAGGGCGAGTAAGTGTAGAGCCAACCTCCAGAGCATGGCAGAGGAAGGACGGTCACAGAGAAAGGGACTTGAGTTCCAATTCATGGTTCCTTTAGCCAAATAAAGTTATATTTTGGTGACTGTTTCTATGAAATCTCACCTTGGGCACCAGTTCCCCCTTACAGCTATTAAAATGACCCATGCCTGGGTCACCATAGAAGCCTTTGACCTAAACCCTCCAGCCCTTCAGGTCTTTGCCCAGATGTTACATCCTCAGTGAGCCCTTCTGTGCAGACTACCACTCCCCTCCTCAGCAATCCCACATTTTTCCCACGCTAATTTAGTATTTATTTTATTGAATGATAAATAATTTTGACCCTAATTTAAATTCCATGGTGGTGAGGATTTTTTCTTGCTCCTACCCACACAAATACAGTATGCTTAGTGCCTGAACAGTCCTGGCACAGAGTAGGAAGTCAACAAAAATGTGCTGAATGAATATATGAGTCTGGCCTCACATCTCCTCCAGGCCCCATTTTAGCATCTCTTCTGCCAGTGTCAGAAAAAATTTGGGTTTATGTCTCTGTCTTGGAAATGGTTGATGATGCCTCCACCTACCTCCATGTAAGTAGCACATACTGCTCTGTGTCCCATGAGAATAAGTGGGCTCAACTTCTGCCTGTTAGGTAAGAGGATCTTCTATTCTACAAAAACAGCCCACCCTACCCACCTATTCAGATGCCCTCCTCACCAGCCCTTCACAGACCACATCCCCACCATGGAACCCTCTCATTCTCCCTGACCTTCCACTGCTCTGTTATTCTCTTTCTCTGATCCCCACTATAAAATGTGCCCTCCCAGGACCCTCACTGTTCCCTCCATCTCCCAATTAACTTCTCCCCACCAACCACAACCCAATTATTCCCCATCCTAAGCCCTCACCACAATCTTGACTTCAGCCACCCCTACCTATTACTCTTCTTCCCCAACAACCTCACACAGAGTTCTCTCCTCCTAACTGACTGGCCCTTTCCCCAACAGTTTCCCCTCACTGACCACTCCAACACACACCACAGTTCTTTGTTTCTGTTTTGTTCTCAATTTCTTATCTCAGTTCCCTAACTCCCTGCTCCTCCACTAAGGAGCTCTTCCCTACTCCCCATTGCCCCAATACTTTCTACCTCCTGTGCTTAGAACAGGTGTTATACTGCCTGAGCCAGGCTCCCCCATCTCTTTAGGTCTGGTGCATGGTCCTGAGGCAGGAGCCACAGCTTCCCTTTCCATGGTTTCTAGCTCCCCAAATCCTAGTGGTGATGCTATGCATACATAATAGAATAAATGGAAAATGGTTTCTGTCAATGTGTCTGCCTCACGTGTAATTGTTAATCTGCTCGATGTGGCTCCACCTGGGCAATGAGGAAACTCATGGTCATTGGAATAAAGAAAGAAAAAAAAATAGCTCTGCCTCCACCCAGAACCACAGTAATCTTCCAAAAATGGAAACCAGATTGTGTCACTCTCTGGTTTAAAAAATTAAAGGGCTCACCACTGCCTTTAGGATAATGTCTGAGCTTATTATCAGGATACCAGAGAGTCCCTGTGAGCCAACCCCCAGGACCTCTCAGATCTCCTCCTCCTTCCTGCCTCCTACATACCTTATACTCCAGCCACATGAACTGTGGCAGATTCTGGAATGTGTCACACGTATGGAACAAAGCCCTGGATCTTTGTTTACATCGTTTTCTCAGCCTGGAATCCTGTCTCCCCTTGTGAGAACCTCTACTTGTATTTCAAAACTTGGCTCATTTCAAAACAGCTCCTAACCAATCTTTCCTGTACTCTCCCCACCCTCCAGTGATTATTCCCTCTTGTGTCCCATAACGTCCAGTACCACATGGTATAAAAGTATCTGAGACCATGTCTTATTCAATTTTGCATTCCAATTACCAAGGAGAGTGCTGTAGATCTACAAGAGTGAGCTGTCATGTGGAAGGAAAGGAAGGATGGAGGACACAGACACTGGGTTGGGAGGAATTAGGAACCGGGAAGCTTGAAACTGGCTGGGAATCAACACCAAGAAAGCCTGTGTGGTCCCACAGGGTAGACACGGGCAAGGCAGTTTTAGGGAGGGTACTACAGAATGATGAAGGGACCACTGAGAGGAGGCTCAGATGGCATAGGAGTCCTGGACAAATGAGGCTAAGTCCAGAAAAAGGGAGACAGGGGAAAATTCACTTAAACCAACATTCTGTCTTAAGACTGTTTGAAGGTGGCATCTCCATAAGTTTTAGGAGGTGGAAGACCCCATGACTCTGACAGTCAGAGGGATGACAAGCCCTTCTCTGAAGCAATGGTGAACGGAGTCAGGTTCTCAGTGGTCAGGCTAGGACCAACTTCTTTAGCACTGAGAACTGTGCTCAGAGAAGGGCACATGCCCTTTCAAGCTAGGAAAGTGAAAAGCCAGGTTGACTTCAGGGCAGCCCTACCAATCTGGTCACCAGGGCAGAAAGTACTGCGAATGGAATGAGGAAGATCTGCTGTAAATGCTAAAGCCTGGACATCATCCCAGGTGGTGTGGCCATCATCATCTCACTTTTTGAGGTCAAAAAGATGACCAATTAGCCAGGCAGGGTGACTCACACTTGTAATCCCAGTAACTTGGGAGTCTGAGGCAGGAGGATTGCAAATTTGAAGGCAGCTTTAGCAATTTAAGATACTCAGCAATTTAGTGAGACCTGTTTCTGAAAAAGAAAAAATAAAAAGAGACCAACTGATAAACTTCTTCAAGAAGGAGCACAGCTCAACCTTTCCTCTCCTACTTTGAGACCTGGAGTCTCTCAAGGTATGGAAAGAGCAAACAGGTTCTAGCTCAAGGCAAGAAGATGGACTGGAACTAAAGGAGTGGTCACTAAACCTAGAAAAGCTACTATTAGACCATAGGAGTAGAAGCTGAGTCTTGTTCTGTCAGGGGTCTTCTACCCTGACAGCTTACTAGATTCCCTGCACAGAGCTAGGCATAGGGAAGGGTGATGAATAATAAAGAAATAGTTCCCTCCCTGGAGGAGCTCACAGTCTAGGGGAAAAGAGTCACTGAGCAACTCCTTATAATACAGTGAAATGCCAATATCTGGAATAGCATCTGGCACCTATGTGCACTTCCTATTTACCGAACAAATGATTGAGTGTTGTGACGGGGGAAGAAAAAAGCACCACCAAGCCTGGGACTTACTCTAGCCCAGCATCAGTGAAAGCCTGTCTGAGCCTAGAGCACAACTTTCCTTGGACCACCCTTACCAACTCCCCCTCCTCTCAAAGATGAACTGCTCTTCTAATTACAGAGGAAAGGGAAACCATTAGTTGGGGAACACCCTCAAACATACATCACCAACTTCAGTCCCTATCCTTGTTAATCCGCTTCCTTTCCTAGAAAGACTCAGTAACAGCTCCTACAAAGGTCAACATGACCCCATGTCATTTAATCCAATGGACACTTGGTCATCTTGGTTGTACTCTCAGTAGCATTTGACCCTATGAACTCCTCATCTAACTTTCATTCATGGCTCCCACACTCTACATTTCCCAGTTTTCTTCCTACCCTTCTGGTTACTGTTTGTTGGCTTCTTAGACTCCTTTGCTGGCTCATCTTCCTCTACCAGCCATTACAGGCCGAATTCCTCAAAGCTCATTCTTCTGCCCTTTTCTCTTTCTTATCCCATCTTCAATTCAGGAATTCATTCATGCCCACAGTTTCAGTTGCTTTCTAAATACTGAGGACTTCCAAATTCACATCTCCATATCAGACTCTTCATCTGAGCTTCAGACATGTACATTAACTTTCTACTCAACAACTCCATTTGAATATTTCAAAGACTGCTCAAACTAATATTCCCACTTGCATTTCTCCCCTAACTGGTCCTCTTTCAGGATCTGGGATTGTGGAATGATATGACCAGCCATCCTGTTGTGCAGATCAGAAGTAGGGGTACCATCTGAGATACAATCTTCTCTCTCATTCCCAATATTCAATCTACACCCAAGTACTGGTCATTTTCTCTTTGAGAAAAATGTCTGGACTTCATCTACTCTATACCTCACTACCATCAAAAAATTAAATCAAGGTCAAGGACTTTAAGGTCAAAATTCTTAGCATGGTTTAAATAGTCCTGTTTAGCCTGACCCCTACCTTGTCCCTTCTGCCCCCAGCTTTGGTTTTTATCCTCTCTAGCCTCAGTGGTTTTGACTCTTTGAAATTCTCTTCTTCTGTATGATTTCCCTTCTGCCTGGAAGCTTCTTCCTCTACTCTCTTACTACAACCTGTACTCTCTTAGCCTAATGAACCCTAATTCTCTTTTATATCTGTTAGTTCAAACATCATATTCTTTTGACCCTCTCTCCTTATTCCCCAAGCAACTTAGCTTCTGTTTTCGGGTGCTCTCAAAGCACCATACAGCTTTCCTTTGTGTTTATTACATTTGTAATGTTATACTTATTTGATTTCCCTTTCAGCTTCATAAACCCAATCTATTTTGCCTATAATTATATCTTCAGTACCTAACACAGTGCCTGATGTATATTAGGGGCTCAAATCCTATTTGTTGAATGAGTAAACGTCATATTTTTTTTTTTTAAAGATCACTCTGGGTGCTATATTGAGACTAGCTAAGGTGAGGTAGGCAAGAGAGCCTGCTATTACAGCTGTCAAGGAAAAAAGAGTGGCAATCAAGAGTAAGTTTGATAACAGTGGGATGGAGTAAACAATGTATTTGAGAAGCATTTAGGTAATAAACATGACAAAAATTGATGAAATCAGATGTAGAGGTGTAAGGGAGAGAGGTTATTCTAGAATGTTGTCCAGAATTCCAGCCTTGGAAACTGACTGGAAAGGAGTCATTTCTGAAAGCTGAAGGAAGAACAGAGTTAGAAGGAGGGATCAACTTGGGATCTGTAGGCTGGGAATTCTTATAGGAATTTCAAAGAGATGTCATGAGGACAGTGGGATATATGAGTCTGGATTTTAGGAGAGAGGTCTATACCAGATACATAAATTTTGGATTCATCAGAATATACATAACATTTGAAACTTTTGAGAGTGAATAAAATTCCAAGAGAGGAAGGGCAAAATGAGAGAAGACAGCTCAAGACAGAAGCAAGAGCCTCCTCAACATAAAAGAGAGGAGAGAGCAAAGGAGATTGAAAAGCAGCAGACAATGCCTAGGAGAGAAGACTGGAAAATGTTTCAAGGAGAGTGGACTGACAGCCAACTGAACACTGAAAGGTAAGGGAGTCAAAGGAGAGCGTCCACTAGAGTTTACTACTCGGAGGTCTCAGATGACCTTGGCATGGACAGTTTCAGTGGGTGTCAGGACCGAGTGGAGTGGTTTCAAGAATGAATGGGAAGTTAGGAAGTATAAATAAGGTTTTGCCTTGAAGGGTGGAGAGCTGAAACCACAGCTGGAGGGGCTCAGAATGCAAGACACACACAGGCAAATTCAAAATAGGTTCGGATTAACCTCGGAACCGAAGGTGGGAAAACTGCTCCTAATGAATGTTCCTGACAGTGCTAGGCCTCCTGGCTGAGCTGGGGACACAGCCGGCCCCAGGGCACACCCCTCGGTCGCTGAGGGCAACAGAATGCGGCTTGACAGAGCCCTGGCCTGGGACTCCTGCGGGATTCCGTGCGGCCTGCTTCCTACCCCACCCCATCCCCTTCCCAGCGCTAGACCTCCCCTCCCCCACCCCACCCCCAAAGCCCCTGGCTCCGTGTCCCCTACACTTGCCCCCTAGTTGTCCCAAGGAGCAAGAGGTAAAGATCAGGGGAGCGGGTGGTGTGAGGACCAAAGCGGACCCTGAGAGGGGCAAAGGCGGGTGGTCTGAAGAAGCCCGGGTGGGAGGTCCGCCCAGTCTTGGGGGGTTGGGGTGGGCTCGGGCCTGGCTAGGAGACCTGGGCCGCCACGAGGAAGGGGACTGCAGGGTAGGTCGCCTGCTGGGAGTCGGGATCCGGCCGCCGGGGTTGGGCCCCCGCAGGGGCAGCTCCTACCTGCGCGGCGAGGCCCCAGGCCCAGGTGGCGGAGGTGGCTCAGGCTGCGGGGCTCGGGCTGCGCCGCGGCTTCTCCATCACAACATCCCCCGCCCAGGAGCGCGCAGGCCGCGGGGCCGCGCCCCGAGCGGCGGAGACGCGCGGGGGAGGGGGAGGGGCGCCATCTTGGGCCAGGCGCGGGCACGCGAGCCCCTGTGGGGCTGCGCTTGCTGCAGCTTTCCGGGGGCCCCACCCTGTAAGACGCGCGGCCCTCGGTGATCACCCGGCTCAAACCCCTTGGCCAGCGGACGTGGCTGCACCGGGTTTCCCGGGACCTCTGGGACCCCTGGCCAGCGCGGCACCGCCCTCCCCTATGGTGCCACAGACTCACCCTGCGCTCCCCGCAGGGCCCTGGCTCCGCACCCACGCAGGGCGACGCACCCGCGAGGTTGGGGCCCGAGCGGCTGTAGCTGTGCTGGGGCCGCGGCGCTGCCGGGAGCGGCTCGCGGGAGGCAGCCTGCTCGGCTCTTGCGGCAACACTCCCTGACGTGCGGGTGGGGAGGCAATGAGGACACCGCGCTGGTGATAATAATAGCTCATATTTATTGACCGCTTACCCTGTGCGGGGCTCTGTGTGCAACCATATACGTGCGTTAATCCTCAAATCAGGCCTGTGCAGTCGCCACAGTTTTTATTCTTATTTTTCAGAGACTGTAGATACCGAGATTCAGAAAGGTAAAGCGACTTGCCTGCAGTCACAGTTAGTGGTGAAATCAGACTGGAAACTAGTCCTGCTGCTGAACATAAAACTGTGACACAAGGCCGTGCAAATGTCAAGAATAAATTGCTCCCCAGGAGAAATTCACAAGAAGGAAGAGAATTCGAATGAAAAATAAAAAGGAAGGGATGGTGGGGCGCAGTGTTTACTTCGGATCCCAGTGATCAGATCAGTGACCTAGAGACCATCAAGGATAATGAAGGGCAATGCTACCCATAGAAATTCTCTAAAGGCTTACTCCCCTAGGGCTGAAGTTTAATTTTTTTGGATCTTTCACACACTGAACAACTGACTGGAGATGCATCTAAAAGTAAAGGTGTCCAAATCTTCTCTTTTTATTAGTCTTCTAAGGCGTTACACTGAGGTGAAAAAGAACCCTCCCCAAGACACACCCACACCCACATATACACACACCTCAATCTAGGTGCAGCTGCCACTTCATCCATCCCAATGAGCACCACCATCTACTGGTTTGCCCAAGCCAGAAGCTTCAAGGTTGTCTTTGAATGGACATTCACTTGACTTGAGGTGAATGTTTTGACTTTTTATTATAAAATTTTTCAACTATATACAAAAATAACAGTATAATCATATACTCATCATTCATTTTCAACAATTATCAATTCATGGTCAAGAGTTTATTAGTTTATTATAATTGACTCACCTGTGATATGTGAACTATGAACCAGATCCCAAACCAGGGCATGGGGGATCCATGAATCAGATTAAACTGCAACCCATCTGGAGGAGATGACCTCTGACCTGAGTCCTTGAAAAAATGAGTTAGGTTACCCAGGAGAAGAAAGGTGTCCCCATTCATTCATTCATCTCTTTCAACAAATTATTATTATGCATGAGGTACTGTCCTTGGTACTAGGAATATCTAAAGAAACAAGATAGAGTTTCCGCCTTCATAAAGCTTGAAATTTAACAGAGGAAAGAGACATTAAGCATATAACAAAAACTGGTGAGTATCTCAAAGGAGATGTGTAGGGCTTGATATGAGCTTAATTTGGTCTGGAATATTTAGGAGGCTTTCAAGGACAATGATGATTTGCACTATGGTAGCAGGACTAGAGATGGAGAAAATTGCACATGTTTAATAAATATTTAGGAGATAGAATTTACAGAGATTAGTGAGGGATGAAGGAAGTACATAGAGATCAGGCAGGAGAAGAGAAAATTTTTCCAAATAGCAGGAGAATCACAGGAAGGCAAATATGGGAGTTACTATGATCTCAAGCCCCCACCAAAACTCACTTTGAAATTTAATCCCCAAAAGGTGGGATCAGGTGAGACATTTAGGAGATGATAAGGTGTGGGGTATGGTGGCACCCACTTGTAATCTCAACAACTGGTAAGGCTGAGGCAGGAAGATCATGAATTTGAGGTCAGCTTATACAATTTAGTCAGATCTGTCTCAAAATAAAAAATAAATAGGCCTGTGGTGTATATAGTTCAGTGGTAGAACACTTGCCAAACATGTAAAAGGTCCTAGCACCACAAAAACCAAAGATAAAAAACCCACACAAAGATGTGATAGGATCATGAGAGTTCTGCTACTATGGACGGGTTAGTCCATTTATGGATTAATGGACTAATGAATTATCTGGAGAGTGGATCTATTATAAAGCAAGTTTGACTCAATCTCTTATATGCACCTCTTGCCATGTGGTGCCCTGAGCCATTTTGGGATCCTACAAAGAGTCCCTAGCAGTATTTATGAAGAGTCCCTAAGAGTTATAGTTTTATGTTATTTGATTTGATAAGCCAGCCAATTAGCATTAGCAGGCAGTTGGCAACCAAATGCCTAAATGAAAGATCAGAATTTTCATCTCTATTAACAGTGAAGACAATTCTAGAGCAAAAGTAGCTTTATCCTCCATTTACACAGAAGTATTTTTATATTATAAATTTTCTTGTAGTTTATCTACAAAATGCTTTCTTCTGAGTAGTAGTTTTTATCTGGAAAATCTATGAAGAGTAAAATCTTCCCAGTACTACCTGAAGTGGAATTTAGAAGTCAAATTCAAGGCCTGACAGAACTTCCTCAACACCCTTCAACAGGACTATTCTAAAAGACAGATACTATGAGAAGAGAAAAGGATAGAGAAATGAATTCTGGAAATGCCAACATTTAGGAAGCCTGCAAAGGAGAGAAGGTTATGAAGGAAAATGAAAAGAAATAGAAAGGTAAGAGAAGAATCAGGAGAGAGTAAGGTCATGGAATAAATCCAAAGGAAGAAAAAATTTCAAGGAGAGGTGAGTGGTTAAAAGCATCAAATGCAGCAAAGATTTCCCTTAAGTTTAGGCAATCAAGTATTCTTTGGGGGCTGGGATAGTAGCTCAGTGGTGAAGCACTTGCCCAGCATGTATGAGGCACTGAGTTCCATCCCCAGCACCACATATAAGTAAGTAAATAAACAAATAAAGGTATTGTGTCCATCTACAACTAAAAGTCTATATTTAAAAAATGAAAAAAAAAAGAGTGTTCTTTGAATTTGGCAACATGGAGGTTATGGATCCTCACGATTTAATCAGTATCAGAAAATGGAGGAAGAAGGCACAGTGGGATGAATTGAGCAATTATAAATGAGAAAGTAGAGTAAATAAATATAGAACCTCCATTTGAGAAATTTGGAAGAACAAATAGACAGTAGCTGAGAAGTGATATGAGTTTAAAGATTGTGTTTTTGTGGTATGAAACTTTATCAAAAAAAATAAAAATAGAGCCAAATCTGTAATGACACATCACATACCTGTATTCCCAGTGACGAGGGAAACTGAGGAACAAAGATTGGAAGTTTGAGGCCAGCCTCAGCAACTTAGCAAGACCCTGTCTCAAAAAAAAAAAAAAAATGAAAAGGACTGCAGATATAGCTCATTGGTAAAGTGCTTCTCAGTTCAATCCCCAGGACCAAAAAACAAAAACAAAAAAACCCTAAAAATATCACTACTATACAATCCAGCAATCCTATTACTAAATATATATCCAAAAGAACTGAAGTCAGTTTTTCAAAGGGATGTCTGCAATCCCATGATTATTATAGCATTATACAATAGCCAAGATGTAGAATCAAAGTTTCCGTCAACTGTTCAATGGATAAAGAAAATGTGATACTTATATACATAGAATACTATTCAATTTTTAAAAAAGGAGAAATCCTGGCATTTGTGGCAAAAATGGATGAACCTGGAGGACATTATATTAAGTGAAACAAGTCAGGCACAGAAAGACAAATACCACATGATCTCACTTATATGTGAAATCTAATAAAGATGAATTCACAGAGTTACATGGTAGAATGATACTCACCAGGGACTTGGACAGAGGGTGGGAAAGAAGAGAATGTATATTGTTGATCAAAGGATACCCGGAGTTCCAGAGAAGGGAGGAATAAGTATTGATATCTAGTACACAGCTGGGAGACTTGTCACATATAATGTGTTATCTATTTCAAAATAATTAAAAGAGTAAATTTCAAATATCTTCTATAAAAAAAGATAGGTAAGCAAGGTAAGGGATATATTAATGAACCTGATTTAATAATTCCATACTACATACATATATCAAAACATCATATAGCTTATAAATGTATGTAATTATTATTTATCAATAAAATAACTTATTAGAAAAAAATTGAAAAACTAAAGTTCATCTTTCAAGTTAAAAAATTCTGCTTTTGTCATCTTTTTAAAATAGAATGTATGAAGACATGAATAGTGTGAAAATACTTTGTGTATAATCAGTGACTTGAAAATTGTGCTCTATATGTGTAACATAAAATGAATTGCATTCTGCCATCGTGTATAACAAATTAGAATAAAAAAATAATTTAATAATTTAAAAAGATAACATAAACTTGGACAAGAGTATAAACTAGCAAAAGATACCAATGGAGAAGATCATTTTAAAAATAAAGAGGAGCTGAGGATCTAGCTGAGTGGTAAAGTGCTTGCCTGGTGAGTACCAGGCCCTGGGTTTGATTCCCAGCAATGCAAAATAAAATAAAATAAAATAAAGAAAAAGGAAGATGATAGATAGTGTGAGATTCTGGAGATTATGAGGGGGGTATGGGATCAACTTTATAGTCCATAATTTTATATTCTGAAGGGATAGAGGTGAGGATAAGGAGGGCATGTAGGGTAATTTAAAGGGCAGGAGCAGGGAAGAAGTTGAGGTATTTCATGGCTAATAATAACACTATTTTTAAGTCTTCAGCTGAGGAAAGGAAGGAAGATTGGATGGGCAACAAGAAAAAATTTCACAAGATGAGTATTATCCTGTCATAAACATCCATTGTTGATACCATTGTTATTTGCCCAACATCCATTCCCCCTTGGAAACAGCACATCAGCTTTCTGTAGAAATCCAAATCTTCCCTATTCTTTTTTTTTAAGTTGTTTGTAGACCTTTATTTTATTCATTTATTTATATGCCTTGCTGAGACTTGAACACAGGCACACAGGCTAGGCAAGCGCTCTACCACTGAGCCACAACCCCAGCCTGAATCTTCCCCATTCTCAGTTCACATGGGATCCCAGTCCCACAACCCACTTCATTGATTTGTCCATATTAGGGTCAAAGGGGTCAGTTCAGAGATGGGAATATGACTAATTCTGAGCAAGTGAAAACCAGATCTAGGTATTTCCCTGACCTATCAGTCTAAATCGTTGGTAGACTGAAAACCTGGTAGACATCTCACCCCTAGGAAGAATCAGCTTTCCTGAGAATGAAGCCAACTCAAAGAAAGCAAAGCACAGAGATAGAAAAAAACAGATGCTTTAGAATATCAATTTAATATCTACATTGACCTCTGCCTGAAGTCAAAAGCTGCCTAAAGATTTTTTAAATTACATAAGTCAATAAATTCTCTTCTTGCTTATAGCACTTTGAGTTTTATCGCTTAACTAAGTGATCCGATGAGTATGAACACATGTGGCAGATATTCCCTGTTGCTACTCATTTGCACTTCCACTCCTCTATAATCTCCCCTGTATCACCAGGGCTGGGACTCTGAAAACCACAGTTCTCGCACTCCCTTGTCAGCTTGGTTCCAGTTAAGCCTGAAGGTGGGAAGAAGGGGAAAGCCCTTCCGTTTCTGGCAGTGCCACTGGCAACATCAACTGCAGCAGTTCCTGCCTAGAAAAAGTGGAGACAGTTCCAGCAGCATCAGCAATACAGGCTAGTGCAGATTTGTGGGCTCCAGCTTCTGGATTTTTGGTTAATAACTTTTCTTCCTTTGGCTTCTCTAAATCAAGATTGGTACTAGCTTCCTGATCTCTGGGTAACCATGTTTTTTTTTCTTGTGTCTCCAAAACCTCCCTATCACTTTGTAACACTTTCCTTGCATTAAATCCTTCTCTACTTGGAATTTCTAGAGTGGTTTCTCTATTTTACTGAAAAATGACTGATGAAATACACATTCCTATTTTGCATATATATGCATATGTACATATGCATATACACACGCAGAGCTCAAGAAGTTCAGTAAGTATCTCAAATCTACAAAATTAGTAAGAGGCTTAGCTGGGATTAGAAATCAGACATGCTTTGAACAAAACAGGAAAAGAAAAGGATAATCTATGTCTAACATCCAAGATCTATTCTTGAAATAGACACAAATTTGCAATAAATGATTAATTAGTTAAAAAAGAAAGAAGCCAGGCACAGTGGCCACACACCTGTAATTCCAGTGGCTTGGGATGCTGAGGCAGGAGGATTGTGAGTTCAAAGGCAGCCTCAGTAACTTAGGCCCTAAGCAACTCAGCAAGACCCTGTCTCTAAATAAAATATAAAAAAAAAGGCCTGGAATGTGGTTCAGTGGTTGAGTGCCCCTAGGTTTAATTCCCAGTACTAAAAAAAAAAAAAAAAAAAAAAAGTCAGACATGTTTGATTCTCTGACCTATAGTTGAATTTAGGTTTTGTTGTGGTGGTACTGAGAATTGAAACCAGGGGTGAGCTACCATCTCCAGTAAGTACTTTTTACATTTTGAGACAGGCTTTCACTAAACTGCTGAGGCTGACCTCAAACTTGGGATCTTCCTGTCTCAGCCTCTTCAGTGCCTGCAATTATAGACATGCACCATGTGGCTCTGCTGTTTGTTGTTGTTGTTGTTGTTGTTTTGTTTTGTTTTGTTTTTGTTTTTGTTTTTACTTTTTCTTTGTTTTTTTTTTTTTTTTAATAGCTGAATAAAAGTTAAAGTCAGGAAGAGAAGACAAGTAAAAACCATCATTAAGAAAGTTGTTCAGGCCAGGCATGGTAGCACACACCTGTAATCCCAGCAGCTCAGGAGCTGAGGCAAGAGGATGGCAAGTTCAAAGCCAGCCTCAGCAAAACCAAGACACTAAGCAACTCAATGAGACCCTATCTCTGAATAAAATACAAAATAGGGCTGGGGATGTGGCTCAGTGGTTAAATGCCCCTGAGTTCAATACCTTGTATATGAAAGAAAGAAAGTTGTTCAAATGATCAATGTTCAATTTGGGTAGGGAAATTATATCTTTTGGGGAATGGAAAACTGAGAGTAACAAAGTTCAAGAGCAGAAAGGTAGGAATGAAGCAGAAAAATGAGATTGTGCTCATCAGTGGTGTGTTGGAATATAAGGAATTTGTTTACATGTGAAACTATTGTGAGTGATAAGAATCAGAATTTGTCCATAGTAATTGGGAGGCTAAAGAGGGTACTCCAATCTGCGAAATTTTCAGCAACTAAGAGAACAAAGATATTGATAGAGGATTGCCCAAAAAATGATAAAGAGGTGGTGTATGTCTATAATCCCAGTGACTCAGTAGGCTGAGGCAAGAGGATCCCAAGTCCAAGGCCAGCCTCACCAACTTAGCAAGACCCTCAGAAACTTAGTAAGACCCTATCTTAGAATACAATATGAAAAGGGTTGGGGATATAACCCAGTTGTACAATGCCCCTGGGTTCAATTCCTGATACATAAAAACAAACCAAAAAAATGAACAAAAAGATTGATAGATATAATGTATAATGTCCAAGGAGAAGAAATTTAACCAGCATAAAAAGTGGAAGAAAAATGGTACAACTGTGTATGGAAGTTGTATCAATGCTAACAGCTTCCCATCCACTGTGATAGCTACAGGGAAAGGGAAACAGCCTGCTCTTAGTTAAAGCAGAATGTAAAGAGGTAGAGAAGCTGGGCTGGGGATATAGCTCAGTTGGTAGAGTGTTTGCCTGGCATGCACAAGGCCCTGGGTTCAATCTCCAACACACACACGCAAAACAACAGTTTTCTATACTGGGCGAAGTGGTGCAAGCCTGTAATCTCAGTGGCTTGTGAGGCAGGAGGATTGTGAGTTCATAAGCCAGCCTCAGCAACAGCAAGGGGCTTAGCAGCTCAGTGAGACCCTGTCTCTAAATAAAATACAAAACAGAGCTGGGATGTGACTCAGCAGTCAAGCACCCTGAGTTCAATCCCTGGTACCCCACCAAAAAAAAAAAAAAAAAAAAAAAAAACCAGGTAGAGAAGCTTATTAACTATGGAATATGTAAAGGATATAGGGAAGCTTATTAGCTGTGGAATATGAATCTGAGAGGACATCATGGCTATCAGAACTTGTCAGTCTACTATTCTATCCACCAAAGTCTCACAAAACAAGGGGCCATCAGGTCAAGAGGTCTGTCTGTCCCTAAACTAGATGAGGTCCTGGGCCACAGTCTGGGTCTACTGCCAGGGTTTCTTCTTCCTGAATAAACCAAAGAATGAACTTGTCACTGAAAGGTGGGTTTTATTATACGCATTTTAAAGAAAAAGTAATTGAAGCTAAGACACAGAAGCTCAAGGTAAAGGTGCTCTGCTAGAGTTTCAGGCTATTTTTTTTTCCTTTCCACATTTTTTTATTGGTGCATTATAGTTGTTAGCTATTTAAGCCTAAAACAAACTAACCTCCAACCACAGCTGAGTTTGAAAGGTAAAGAAGGAAAAGAACCTCACCTGATACCCAGTTGCCTATAGTCTAGGCCCAATCCCCAGTCAATTTGTTGTCAGGAAGTTTAGAACCAAAGCTTTGGTCAGTTCATGACCAGAAAAAAATCAAGCACTGTAATCTCTATGCAATTGACAGTTGCTGGCCTAGATGGTGCAAATATCCAGGAGATTGAAAGGGTCTGTCAGATGCTCTCTGCCAGCAGAGTTCCTGAGGCTCCAGAAGATCCCCTGGAGCTGTGTTCTGCAAATCTGCTTCATGGTGCCAGGTCTCTGAATCTTTCTTTCTCTCCTCTCTTCACTTTCTCTGACACATAGCTAGTGTCTTTGTTTTCCTACTTCAACTTCATACCTTTGTTATGCCTAACTCAATGATAACCAAAACCTCATCCTCTGTCTTCTGCCTAAGCCACCTGGAACTGCAATTTGAGATAGGTGCCCCCTACATGGTTGCTGTGAACTAATCCACTTTGCACATTTATAGCTCCCCAGTTCCCATGGTTCCAGATGCCTTGGGGCCAATCTGTGGTCAGTTTTTAGCAGGTTGGGTCAGAATCCTAGCTCTGCCTCTTTCTTGCTGTGCAAACTCAGCAGTTCCTCTTCCCATTCTGGTCCTCTTTTTCTTGCTTTGTGTAGATAGTCTGGAAAAAGCCAGTGTGTAGTCTGGAATCAAAAACCATCTATGCAGGTTCATCCCTTAGCTTTTCCCTTTCTGCTTCCCACAGTTTTGTTTGAGTTTAAAAATCTCAAAAAGAGAAGCTAGTAATTTTTCAACTGAAAGAAAGAAGATTGTTCTACAATGAGGCCCCATGATCCAAGTGAAGAGGCAATCTGGCTTTATTGGGAGGAAAGTGGGGAGATGGGGCTGAGCCCAAACTTTTGTCAGAAAGCTCCTCAGTGACTGCAGCCCAGGAGGCTATTCACTTTCTGGGGCTGGGGAAGGGCCTTGGCTGCACTCAGTTTCTCCACATCACTGTAGCAGTACAAATTAGAGCCATGGATGAGGTACAAACCAGGACCATTGGCAGAACATGAGTTGGGGCCAAGGGACTTTTCTGTACATAGAGCCCCATCAACCTTCTCATGTGGCCATGGAAGTTCTGTCCACGTGGCTTGAGCTCCTGACTTCAGGTCCAGCCACCATAGCCGCCGTCCTAGAAAGAAGATATCAAACATAACATGGTTTCCATATCATGGGGATGCTGACTTAGCTCTTCTCATGACCTGGTGGGAAGCTATGCCATGGAGAGGTAGCAGAATGAGTCAACTTTTAAGAATCAGAAGCCCCTCACCTTCCATGATGTACAGCCGAGAAGACCCAGGACAGGTAAAGGCTGCATCCACAGCCTGAAGGCTGATTCCATGAGGGCTTCCAATTTCCTTCTCTAACCGCTTTGGATAGCCACTCACCAGGGGATAGCCTCCCTTTGTCAGGAAGACATACACCTGGGAATCCTGGAAGACAAAGGACAATAATCAGCATAGAGCTGGATATTTGTATCCAAGTTTTCACCTCAATCTCTCTTCCAACACACACCTGGATCATATAGAGTTTATCCTCCCAGGAAAAGGCAGCATCCACTGTTGAAGGACCCTGGGGCCACAGATGAACAATGGGCCAGCTGTGCCACCCATCCCGGCTGGTGTCCAGACGCCAGTAATGGGACCCTGTGGGGTATCAAAAGTAGTTCCAGTGTTGGCAGGAAAAGCCCAGGCAGCAAAGAAGCTAGTAGCAGATGTAGGGATGAGTCACAAGAGGGATCGAATGTCTCCATCAGCAAGAAGTAAGCGGCCAGGTGAAAGGAGAAATGGAGTAAGACTTCGTTCGTAATGTTGGGAATTGTGGCCCAGCTGGAAATGCAGTCAACAGAAGCAAGCATGGAGCTGGGATATAGCTCAATGGTAAAGTGCTTGTCTCACGTGCATGAAGCCCTAGGTTTGAGCCCCAGGGCTGAAAACATGAACATTAAAAACAAAAAACAACTGATATCACAAAGAGGCAAGCATGGAGAAAAGCAATCGAGTTTCCATATAAGGCTAACATTGTGGGGTTTGGTGGGGGCTCTTAGCTCATCTCAGGTATGAACACAGATGTGGTTTTGGTTGATGAGATATAAGGGCCAGAAGTTAAAAGAAAAGGACCATGACAAGCTTCTGTGGAGTGTTCTCATCCTGGCTGTATTCTCTGATGCCCGTGAGGTGGCAAGAGAATGAGGGAGTAGCATCCATTTTTCTTCTCCACCTTTTACAACAACTTGTTAAAGGAATTATCTAGGCTTCCATTCACCCTTTGGCTTAGCCCTCTTCAATTATACTAGTGTTGCCTTCTCTGTTGAAATTGTTCTTGCCAAGGTTATGTTAATCTAGTGTAATTCTTTGTCTTTACCTGACTATCTGTCAGCAGCATCTGACTGCTCACCAATCCCTTCTTTAAACATTTTTTTTTTTTTACTGTGATACCAGACTCTTTCAGTGGTCCTCTCATCTCTTTGATGCTTCTTCTCTTCAGCCTGATATCTGAAGATTGGAGTCCCCTAGTTTGGGCCTCTTCTCTTCACTCTCTTGGTGATCCCACCTAGTCCTGAAGCTTTAAATTACATGCTGAGGGCTTCCAAACCATTCTCTTCAGTTCTGACTAACCTCTCCTTTGAACTTTAGACTCAAAATCAATTGCCTACCTGACATGTTTATTTGGTGCCTAATGAACTTAATATGTGCAAATACAAAACTCTCTCTCTCTCAGTTTCTCTTTGTAGTGTTTCCCAATTTTAGAAAAAGAAACCACCAGTCATTCCATTTCTCAGACCCCCAAAGCTGAGTTTTTCTTGAAACCTCTGTTTTCCCTTCCCTACTCTGACCACAATCCCACCTACCAATTGATGCTGTCAACTCTGCTTTAAAATATATGATGACCCTTCACCACCTTTGCTGCTATCATGCTAGTCTAAGCTTTCATCACCTTCAACTGGAACAGCTGTAATAACAACCTGGATTCCTTGCTTACATAATCACATCTGCATTGCTGATGGTCCACAAGAAGCAGGATGGTCTTTTAAAAAATAAGTTGGAACATATCACAGCCTAGTTCAAGACCTTCTCTTTGCTTCCTTTTACAGTTGAAAATCCTTACTAGGCCTATGTAATCTGGTCCCTGTCTCCATCTTTTTTGAGTCACCCACCTGCTCCCTCACTGTGTTCCAGTTGCACCAGCATTCTTTCTTGATTGCCCCAAGTATTTGCTGTTCACTCTCTCTAAAATGTGTTCCTTCTAGGGTCTTGCATGGCTAATTCCTTTTCATTACTGACAAATAAACTTAAAACTTGTCTCTTCCAATGAGGGTCCCATTTTTCTCACTTCTATTCCATTAATTCTCTTATTTTTTTCACAGATTTTTTTTTGTATCAGAGATTGAACCTAGTGGTGCTAACCACTTAGCCACATCCCCAGCCGTTTTTATATTTTATTTAGAGATAGGATCTCACTAAGTTGCTGAGGCTGAGTCGCTAGGATTACAGGCATGTACCATCGTGCTGGCTTTTTTCAGAGATCTTAATACTATGTGAAATTATTCGATTTCCTTCTTTCTTATTGTCTTCTCCCTCTAGTGGATTTATGAGGGCAGATGTCTTGTCTTTCTTGTTGACTATTGTATCCCCAGTGCCTAAAACAATGCCCATTGCCTCTCAGGGGCTCAATAAATATTTGTTAAGTAAATACGTGGTATTCTTGCTTTGCTTTGTAGCTGTGAACTGAGTTTGTAGTGGTGATTGCCATATTTGTCTTCCCCTTCTGCTGGAATTACCCTGCTCAGAACCCGAACTTTTTTTCTTTACTGGGGAGAGGGAGCGTGGGGTTCAGAGACTGAGGATAAAACCCAGGGCCTTGTGCATGTTAGGCAAAAACTCTTATCACTGAGCTATATCCCCAGCCCTCAGGGGCCCTATTTTGAGAATTATGCTACTCTTTGTGCAGAAAAAAGTGATGAGTCCCCAACACATCTGTAGCCAATATGTAGGTTGACCTGCAGCCATTTTAATGCGGTCTGATATGAAAATGTGGAGCTGGGCCAATCAGAACCTCTCTCAAGAAAAGACAACAATTGAAGAAGTTGTCAGTTGGATCCAGGGCTGAAAGATCATGAAGTAGAGATGGTGGAGAAGACATGATGATCCTTGTGCAAGCCAAAGTTATAAGGAGCAGAGAGTGAATAGGAAACCATGGGGCAGAGAAAAGAAAGATTTAGAGAGAGAGAAGATAACTAGGCCCATGCTAAGTAGAGAAGTCACATAGATGTTTTCACTAAGACAGTGTGTTCTCTCACCTCAGCAGGATTTTTTTTTAATATTTATTTTTTAGTTGTAGTTGGACACAATACCTTTATTTTATTTATTTATTTTAATGTGGTGCTGAGATCAAACCCAGGGCCTCAAACTTGCTAGGCAAGCACTCTACCACTGAGCCACAACCCCAGCCCTCAGCTGGATATTTTTAATATAATGGGGTTCTTTCCATGGCCATGTGCTCTCTAAGCTATGGAACATATATGATATTTTTTCTTTAGGAGTTCAGCTGTATTCTCTTCATAGCCATGATCTCTCCACGGCTGAGTGTCCTCTATTTCTGTGTGACTCCTATGGCTCTTTTTTCTCAAGCCCTCCTTCTCTACCCCCTACAATCTTTGTCTATGTGTCCTCCAATGGGTCCACACTCTCCCCATATTTGCACGTTCTCCTGATACTTACATATTCTTACTGTGGCATACATTCTCAATTTAGTTCTGTATGGTCCACATGTGTATGTTTCATTCCTATTCTGTGTTATCATTATAGTGTGCATTCTTGCTAAGGGGATATGCTCTCTTTGAGGCTATGCATTTTTCAATAGAACATGGTAGTCATAAATTATCAGATTTTTCCAGGTTGGAGCAAAAAAAGAAATTTTCACTTTTGTGTTTTCAGCACTTTCTCTCCTTTTATATCTAATCATACATATATCTCAGGTTGAGTATAATGTGGTTGTTCATACCCTCTCTTAGAGATAATCTAAGTATAGAACATGACTCATCACTCCCTGCCTAACTAATCCCAGAACATCTCCAGGTATTAACAGATGGCTTTTACCAATTGATGTTACAAGTCAAGACACAGGTGTTTCCACGGGACACTCAGAGGAGAAAACTCCTTGAAGTCACTTCATAAAGGCCTAGGATATCCACAACTTCTTGACTGGTTCTTAGAAATGGTAACATCTCATCCCCAGGTGATGCTAATCTCAGAAGCCTGACATATGAACAAGCTACCTGGGGAAAGATTGGGCTCCTAATGATCAATTCCAGGGGAACCACTGTACTCAGAAAGATATGCCAAAGTAAAGGGACACAAGAAGAGACAGAAATACAAGGAGATCTCTAAAATATAAAAAAAAAAAAAAAGCCAGAGGGCTCAGCAGGATGCCTACAAGGAAGACATGAGGAGCCCTTGGGGCTCAGAGAGATCCACAGAGCCTGGGAGTAGATGCCTACTTACTGAGAGGTTAACAATTAGATGAAATTAGAGGCCTGGGCAATGAGAGATAAGGTTGAAAAATATGCATCAAAGGGGTTGAGGATGGAAAAGGACATGCTAGGGTAGGGACAGAGAGGACAGAGTAGAAACCATAGTGATGAAAATGGAGGAAAAGCCTCAAAGAGGAGAGGTATAACTGAAAGAGATGTGAGAGTTGGGGAGTCTCTTACCACTAAAGGCATAGGTGGCTCCATGGTTGTCAGATACCAAGGCAGATAAGACTAAATCTGGACTACAGCGTGTGTACTGAGGGCCATGGTGGGTGCCATTCCCATGGACAGTTCTATTCCTGTGCATTCCATGGCCTAGAGGAAAAATTAGGTGAGGGGAACATAGAGGGAGCCCACAGGTCAAAATGGGGTCTGAGGTGGAAGAGATGGTTGGACAATGGGAAGAATTAGAATGGCACTGGGGTTAGGGGTAAGAGCCAAGGTGTTAAGGCACAGAGTTAAGGTGGGAGCTGGGGCACATGTGGTCCACGAGTTCAGGGAATTCTAGCAGGCCCCTGGGACTGGGGCTTTCTCACCTCTGCCAGGACAGGATACAAAGTAATCTCGAGCATCCCGAGGGTATGCTGCAGGCACCTCTCCCGTGACAGGGTCGAAGCGCAGAAATTTGTTACCCTGGAAGCAGTAGTAGCGTCCAATCCACCGAAGGGCAGCTGTGCAGTTCCCCACAGCTGGCCAGGAACGCTCCTTTTTGTTTCCCGTAGCAAAGTCCCAGAACCATTTGCGGTTTCCTTTTCCAAAAGATCAACAAGCATTTGGTGAGGCTGGGTTATGCCCCCACTTGTGCTTACACTGGGGTCCAAGATGGGTCAGATATGGTACTGGCCACACAGAGTACCAGCAGGGAGACAGGTGAGAAAGATACAACAATTCAACAGCAAGGTACACACAATCAGCTCAGTGATAGAGTCAAAGAAAAAAAATCTCAGGGAAGGCAAGAAACTGAAATCTGAAGTAGGAGTTACAAGACAGATAAGACAGGGAGATGGAACTCCAGAAACAGGTAAAAGCAAAACTGAAGGTACAGGAAATAGCACAGAGTTTCTCAAATTTACTGTTCAAGATAAGAGTGTGAGAAGAGTCAAAGCTGAAGATCAACAGGGTTTAGAGAATCTTGGACATAAGACTAAAGAGCATGCATTTTTCTGTGGACATGGGGAATAATGAAGGAATTTTAGCAGAATTATGTCTAGTTATCTTCAAGAGAATGAGTTCCTCTCCTCCCCCCTTAACCTCTAGATCATAACTGGCTTTTCTATTTTCCTTCCTTATAACGCCGCACAGTGGCTTTACCACCACCATCACTATCAGTACCACTACACCACCACCATCATCCCACCAGGTCCTTAGATTCCCACCTGGACTGACCTTGAAAGAAGAGGACCCCTTCTTCTTGGCATTCGCCCCGATGACATTCCACAGCTGCATCCACTGGGGATGGGATTCCAGGAAATTCATCTTGGAGCAGCTTTGGATATCCTTTCTTCTTTTTTTCAGGAGGATACACCCAGACTTTGTCCCCCTACATCCAAAAGCACTCTCTTTTTAACTGTGCATCCCCAGATACTGCCACTTGATTTTCACACACAACATTTTTAAAAATATTTTTTAAGTTATTGATAGACCTTTATTTTATTTATTTGTATGCAGTGCTAAGAATCGAACCCAGTGCCTCACATATGCCAGGCGAGTGCCCTATCGCTGAGCCATAGCCCTAACCTTCACACACAATAGTTTGATCTATTGCACTTATATAAGATCCTCCTGCAGAACCACACATTTTCAATCCATCTGTGGAAAACAATATGTTGCTCCTTGTATACATACCCTCTGTGCAAATCTGTTGCTATTACTATCACACACACACACACACACACACACACACACACACACACACCCCTTGCTAAGTATAACCAGATACTCCTGTGGCATACTTAATCATAACACTTTCAGTTTGGGCAAACATACCCACAAATAGTCATCCTGAACTCATCCATCCACTCCTATATTCATTTGTTCATTTATCGATGCATTTATTCAAGAAACAGTTACTGAATGACCATTATATGCCAGGTATTGTGAGAGGCACTGGGAGTCAAGGGATGACAATCTTTGAATTCAAGAAGTTCTCTGTACAAAAGCAGAAACAATTCCTACAATTCTGGCCAGGTAGCCACCAAGGTTGAAAGCATGCAAAGTATATCTGGAATACAAAGAAATGCCTAAGTCTGTCTACTAAATTCCTGGGGAAGGCTTCACAGCAGAGAGGAAGCATTTGGCCTGAGTTGAAAAATAAGCAGGAATTTTCCAGATGGACAAATGAGGAAAGACTGTTACCAGCAGGGGGAGCAGCAAGCAGAGCCCAATAATGAGGAAGCTCAAAAACTTTATGTACATAATCTCATGTGGTTGGCACGCAGTGAACATGACAAGGGAGGAGAAACCAAGGGCCAAGTCCATGAGACCCGTGTACACCTGACTTGTAGTAACCAGGTACATGGTGGTACCTTTGCTGAAACAGGGAACACAGAAGGAAAGGTTTGCTTGTATGGAAGATATTAAATCCAGAAGATGCTAAATTTGAAGTGCCTGTGGAACACCAAAGTCAGAGATTTCTGCCAGGAAACTGGTTAAGAAATGTCTGAAGGCGTGTTAGGAGAAGATCCAGACCTGGTATTCACAGCATGAAGAGTCCTGAGAATAATGTAATGGTTGAGATCACCCAGGGAGTGTTCATGAAAGGGCTTGGAGTAGATCCCCATGTAATACCTGGGGATTGGCTGAGGATGGGACACTGGAGAATAGAGGGAAAAAAGGCAGCCAGGGTCACCTCAACTGTAGGTACCTTTGGTAAGTAAGGAGAAGATGACTCTCTGAGCACACACAGTTTTGGCCAGGGCACAGGACTTGGTAAGCATGGCAGTCTGTATTTCATCCTTTACTTGCTCCCTTAGCCACATATCATTGCATTGGGAAGACCTGCCCTGCCATATGAAGATGAGCTGACACAGAATCATAAAAACCAAGTAAAGAAATCATAGTAAGGAAAGGATAGCCAACACTGTTAGGTGTAGCAGAGCCTGCTAGAACTTAAGACCAGAACTAAAAAATAGCAACTGGAGGTTGTGCCTTTCAGGTCAATGTACATACATATTCCCTTAGCCTGGGCTTTTCTTGGGGAAAAGAAAACACAGAGGAAGAAAAGTTCATATCTATTAGTATGGGCCTTGCTGTAGTTTGAATATGTCCCCAAAAGTTCAGGTGTCAGAACCCCATCCCCAGTGCAACAATGTTGAGAGGTGGGATCTAATAAGAGGTGATTAGGTCATCAGGGTTCTGCCCTCATGAATGAATTAATGTCATCACATTAACATGATAATGGGAGTGAGTTATCACAAATATAGGTTGTTATAATAGAAAATTCAGACCCATCTTGCCCTTTCTCTTCCCCTTCTGCCTTTCTACCATGCTATGACGCAGCAGGAATTCCCTCACCAGATGCCAGTACCATCGTCTTGGATTTCCCAGACTTCAGAAGCATAAGTCAAATAAATTTCTGTTCATCAAAGAGAACTAGTCTCAGATATTCTGTTATAGCAGCAGAAAATGGACTAAGACAGGCCCCATGCCAGGACCACTTGAAGGAGGTCTCTTGTGTCAATTCCAGCTCTTTCTGGCCCAGCCCTTATGTTGGCCCAGCAGTACCTTGATCAGGAAGACACTGTTGAGACCACGGCGGAATGCAGCATCCACGGGGGTGGTAGAATTCTTCCACCTCTCTGAGATTAACTCTGGGGCCCATTTGTGACTCTTCCACACGTATTCCCCTGAAAAACCCACACTAATTGAGGGACCCAGAACAAACATTTGGCCTAATGAGACAGTTACAGGGATGTTGTTGGTGATACTCTCAGATAATTCCTCAGCCCTCCCATAGGCAGAAATAGTCTCTGTAAAGGGGGGCCAAATCTGTGGTGCCAAATGCTCTAGCTACAGCCCATCCTACCTTTAAAAAACAGCAAGGTACTATTGTCATCAAAGGTAACAGCGTCAAAGCTCCAGCCATCTAGGCAGTATTCTGGGGTGGAGGTAAGGAGACAGCAAAGTAAAAAACAAAACAAAAACAAAAGAAACAGTAATATGATAAAATGCAGAGATACAACCAGACAGATAGATTCAATGAGTTTTTGTCTCACATATCACACCTGGGTTTGGCTTGGTTCCATTCCCACCTTCCGCAACACTCCCATGGGCATTAGTCCTAAAGAGAACACAGATAGAGGTCTGGATCCAGTGGAACCATTTTGTCTCCCTTGGCTTTGGACCCAGGCCTAAAAACTGGCCTTATCTTACCCAAGCCCAGATTCCAATTTTCCATCCCTAATTTACTCACGAAGGAAGTGGGTTGGCAATGACCAGAGACCAGCACAGGCCCAAAAACCCCAGTGCAACTGGTGCTCCTAGTACCCTATTCATGATGAGCTGGAAAGGCCACAGGACAGCACTGGGCTCCGGGTTGAACTCCTTATATAGAGTTGGCAGCAGCTCCACCCCCACTTCCAACCCTACTGGAAATGAGCTGTCTCCCAGTACTATGCTAATATTGGCTGATTACATCACTGCAAATAAGGTCAGGGTCTGGACAGATATCTGAGTCCAAGACTCTCTTCCCGGCAGTATACCCCATCCCCCTTCAGCAAATTTCCAGCAGAGACTAGCCCCTGCCATTGATATCCAGCAGAGGCTCCATCATACTGGCCATAGGTCTTGGTACGTGTAAGTCAGGGAAGGAGGTAGATTGAGGATCACCTTCCCATGATTGATTTTATCTCTATGGTGGGGGAAGAGAGATGAGGGAAGTAACAGCTTTGTGTAGAAAGTGTCAAGTTATACTCAACTAAAGCCCTAAGGCAATTAGAAGAGACTGATACTTACATCGGTCCACACACAACATACTCAGACCTACAGCTTTTCCCAAAATCTATCAGGGGCTTTCCTTGGGTACCCCAAGCCTTCTCGGCTTTATCCCTAGATTAGTGATTTAGAGGGCAATAAAGATTCATCATTGCCAAATGTCCAAGCCCCATGCCCAGCCTCAATACCTGCCAGCAAAGAACATTGCAAAAGTTGCCTGGCAGGGAAGAACTGAAAGTAACAGGGTGGAAGAGGAGGTGTCTCGCTTCCAAAGGGCACTACCATTACTAGTAATTAGTCTCACGGTAGTTTCCACTTTGGGGGGAAATGCTTTATTTACCCATTATAGAACAAACAGAACTGTAACTGGGTTTCACAATATTTGCAGCTGATTTCTACTTAAATGCTGCCTTCTCAATAAAGTCTTTCTTGATCACCTTATCCAGACATTTCAGACTTGCTTGTTTCCTTCATGATGCTTACTGAAACTTGAAATTATTTCATTTATCTACTCATTTGGCTGCTTTTTGTTGGTTATTTGTTTTTGTTTTAAATTTGTAGTGCTAGAGATTGAACCCAGGGCATCATGCATGCTAGAAAAGCACTCTAACACCAATTCACACCTCACCCCTATTTTTGTTTTTTGACTTTGCTTGTTTTGTCTGTCTTATTTACCATTAAATCCCTGCCAGCTAAAATGGCACATAATAGTTGGTCAGTAAACAAATGGAATAAATGCATTTTGAGTGCTGATTAGTGTTGCTAATGTTATAGCCAGATTTCTAACAGTTTTCCTTCTTCTGGGGTAGGTAGAATATTAGTAATGGTGTGTTATGATAGGTGGCATATTGAAATCTAGTGATCACAGATGACCTAGTCCTTCCTGGGATCTCACCCACCATCTCTAGTACCTGCTCTCCTCACTACTCATTTCCTTCTGAGATTGGCTGCTGTCAGGAGAGAATTGTGGGTGGAATAAACTACGAGCCTGGCTGAGTTACTGGGGTCCTCTTTTCTAGTTAAGCCTGAAAGGGTCCTGATCCTTCTCAGAGGATTCCAACCCCCCTCACAACCCCCTATATAACCTTAGCAAAAGTCTGAGATTCTCCCCAACCTGCCTTTGCCTTTCTGGTGCTGGGGATTGAATCTAGAACTTGCACATGCTGACCACATGCTCTGTCATTGAGCTTCACCCCCAGCTCTGAGATCCTTTTTCTACTCTGCAAAATTTCCTCCCAACAGAAAAACAGAATTTATGGTACATGCCACCAGTCCTCTGCCGTCAGGTTCAATGTCTTCTCCTGAATTACAAATGAAAATGTGCCATTAACATCATTATCTCTTCATAGGTCAGTGGACAAAGCTGGATTCCCTGAGAGGTAATGACAGCTCCAACGGCTGATATCTGACACCCACCTTCTCTCTATTGCAGGGTATTTCTGGTTGGATCTGCTGCAGCCCCCATGCTGGGCCCCTCACCTTTTCTTTCCCTCACAATCTCTGAAACCTTATATAATCTTCCTGGGATCCTGCCTGAGCACCTAGTGACCCTTCATCAGCAATTTCCTCAACAGTTTGTTTTCAGCTGCCACAGCCCAACTACAGGCTTTGCTAAGCCTGCCTGGGTTGATGGAAGCTTTCACCCCAAATCTCCAGAAAAGTCTTCAATTGTCCTATTACTGACTTGCTGGTCCAGGGATCAGTCTGACCTAGCTGGGTTCTTTGAGGAGAAACAGCAAATGTACTGGATGATAGTTTTTCATGTTGGCCTTTTCCCCACATAGCTCTGGTACCCTTCACAGCACCCCTGAATCCATCTATCCAAGAAAAGTGCTTTATGGCTCCTTTTCACTGTTGTTTCCTAATCCATTTGTCTACCCCAGGATGGCTTAGAAACCTTATCAGAGCCTCTGGGGAGCAGGCCAGCAGAGTCTTCTACACACAGGCAGCCCCAACCAAAGCTCAAATTCCACATAGATGCTGAGAGGTAGAGAATTGTGTGGATATGTTGGCCACCCTGGTGCTGGTCACAGGGTACAAGGCAACACCCCTCGGGGTACCCATGATATGGCAGGACTTGCTTCCAGACCCTAAACTGGAGGAGGCAGCTTCTGCTTATCCGGAGTCCTCTTAGCCCTCTGACCTGAGCTGAGAAACTTATCCATATTCAGGACTGATGCCCCCTGGAGGCCTCAGGAACCAGTGCACCCCATGCTTTGATTTAGGTTAGAGCCCAGGGTTTTTCCTCCCTGAAATTAGGCCTCCACAGACTTCATTCTTCACTCTCCTTAGCCCTTCTTGGATGAGCTTAGTGGAATGCTCCCCTTCTACGATGCTTTCCCTTTCTCTGTGAACCTCTGCTGCCCAGGGAAGGCTTAGGAACCTCAATCTCTTGCTTGATTTCCTTGGGAATTCAAGTCCAGAGAAATTGAACTATCTCCTTTTTTTGTGTGTAGGCTTTTCAATTCTCCTAACCAATAGAGTTCTGACTTTCCCCAAGGGGATATAAATGTGGGCCTGCAAATATCTTCATGGACAGAACTTCCTCCTGCACTGAAATGGGTCACATTTAAGTTGGACATTGATCCACTGTCCCTTGGAATGGCTATGTCCCACCTGCCCTGCTGTGGATCTGAGTTTCTCACTGAGCCCCATGGAATGCTGGATATTCTGGGCCTGATGCCTGTTGCTGTGTACTTCAGAGCAGAGTATGGGTTCTCCCACCTCCCCCAGATTGAAGTCTCCGAGTTAAAGCTTCAGGCAGCCTAAAAAAAATTTGCTGCTCCCTAATGATCCCTCCCAATATCTTTCTCTTGCTTTGTTTATAATGATTCTTCTGAATAGCCTATTATTGTTTCTCTGTGAATAAATAATAATGATTTGCTCATATCTATTGGACACCTGTGTGTGTTTGTCACTGAGCTAAGCAATTTATATGGATTATTTCATTTCAATAAATATATATAGTACTTGCTATGGTACTTCCACCTCCAAATTCATGTGCTGGAAGCTTAATCTCCAATGTAACAGTGTTGGGAGGTAGGGCATAATAAGAGGTGTTGAGTGTTAATGGCACTATAAAAAGGGCTTGGTGATATCAGTTCTATTGCACTCTTCTGTTCCTCCAGACACCAGATCTACTAATATCTCTATCTTGGACTTCCCAGCCTCCAAATTTGTGAGAAATAAATTTCTGTACTTTATAAATCACCCAGTCTCAGGGATTTTGTTATAACAGCACAGGCTACAATGCCTTTTTCACAATAACCACAGTGATCTCCAAAAATATATCTCAGATCACTTTCTGCTCCCACTTAAAACTTTTTTCTTAAAAATAAAATCAGTTCTAATTCTACTAGCCAAAGAACACCACTATGATCCCTTTATTTTTGATTCCAGCTTTTTCTACTCTTATAACATTCTTAATAGAAAGATGTGATTTATAAAATTCTTCTTAATTGTGTATCTCAAACATCAGCATTTTAAAAAATGTGCATATGGTTTCTCTATACATTTAAGCGAAACTTCAAATAACTGTTTCCTACTAATGAAAAGTTAGGTTTTTCTGGGATTTTTTCAATTTATAAATAAAGCTATAATGAACATTGGTGCACACATCTCTTTGTGCATTTTCTAAATTATCTTCTTTGAATATATTCCTAAAATTGGAGGACTATAGATGATTCTAAAGTATTCAGTCTTTAAGAAGTGTTTAGAGGTTTTGAACTGCTTTGTTTTGCATTCTTGTTTCTCTTCTTACTCCACAGAATCACTATCCAATTGTTAGTTTGTTTCATATGGCATCCAGTTCATCCCTACTGCTTAAACTTCTCAGTGGTTTATTGTTATACTATAAATCCAATCCAAATTATACCTGAGTTAAAAGATCCAACTCATATCCACCCAACTCATTCCTTTCTGCCTTCCTGGCATCCTCCTGCCTGCAGCCAGCCTGGCTTCCTGTCAGATCATCAAATAAACCAAGACCCCCACTCTCAGCACCTTTCTATCTGTTCTTCCCTTGTCTGGAGTTCTCTGCCTCCTTTTGACATAGCTAGTTCCTTATCCACCCTACTCCAAACCTGTAGATTGATGATAAAAAGGGACCTTCCTTGCCCACCCTTTTTAAACACTCTGTCCTCCACCATTGTATTCTATTGATTTCCTTTACAGCTTGAACTTGAACCATCATTGCATATTTAGCTCCTTGTGTTGCATATCTGTTTCCCTTCCCCACTAAACTATAATTTCCATAAGGACAGAGACAATTTCTGTCTATTCCCAGGGTCCATCACTTTGTCTTACCAATAGTACTGAGCAGTAAATACTTGTTGAAAAATCAACGAACTGATAGGTCACATGTGGCCACAGAATTGATCACACTGGACAGACCTATATGAGCAAGTTGTGAGCCCATGTAGGACTACAATATAACTTTCTGACACGTCTCAGTAGAGGCTTTGCAGTGACCCACAAATCTGTGAAGATCATTTAAGACACATACCAGACAAATCAAGGCATCGCTTCCATTGTCAGGCACCATTCACACATACTTGGTCCAAGGCCTGAACTGGAAGGAAAATGCCCACCATGATTGGATCTAGGAGGAATGAAGTGACCTCACTTCGAGGACCTTTTGCATGACCTAGGAAGACCATTAATTTGTTATCTATGGAAATCAGCCCAAACACTCTGTTTTTAGGCTGGTAGTGGAGTCATTTAGGGATTCCCACCCAAGGAAGGGCATCTTAATGCTATTTTATTCCTCTCCTACCTTTAGGTACTCACAGGTGAAAGGTTAAGGACTGGGAACTTTGAGCTTAATACTAGTATGTAAGTACTAGTATTATTGCTAGTATTTTGCTCAAAATAGGGGTGCAGGGGAGTGATAGCCCATCATATGAGAGCTCTCAAGAAGACTCTACTGGTGTGAGTGGTTGATAAATAAGAACACTACCTCTGCTTGCCAGGGCATGTGGCTCAGGCAATTTTGTACATTATCAGAATCAGAAGTATAGGCCCTATAAAAACACCTGCCTTAAAACTTTCAAGGAAATTATCTGTCCCTTAACCTGCCTCCCATGTCTCAACCAGAGGGGATAGAAAAGACCAGAGAGATAAATATAATCAAGGCTTTCATATGGATGATCTAAGAGTGCCCCCTGACTTTTGCAAAGCCTCCACAGTCTTCCACAGGTCCATGGACAGATACTCCTATCCTCAGCCTAGAAATTATGCTATTTAGGATGAAGTCTTAATATTTTCCATGACCTGTCATGATCAGCCTTCCCAATCATTTCCCAAATTGTTGGGTGCCTTCTCTGGTAGTCATCAAGCTAGGTGCCAGAGGCATGAAGTTAAGTAAGATGCTATAACTTACCAGTTATGAGTTTCACAGCTACAGATTCAATTCTGTTCTCTGCACTTCATCAGCATTATGACCTGTTGCTCTGAGCTTTAGTCTTTTGAACAAAAGTGAAAATCATAGTCTGTTTCCTATGTCACTGAATGCTGTTTATATCTCAATTATCTCTGGAATTGGCAGTCAAACTTTGGTAGACTAGAGTTCAGGAGTGGGTAAGAAGATCCTCATTCCACTGTGGGGAAAGGGAAACCTTGGAATGGAGAAAAAGGGGTCCCCCACACTCATTTTCCACTTGGGCTTCAAGCATTGCTTTCATATCGTGAAACTGCTTTCCCTGGAGCTGCTGGCTGTGTTCTGGGCAAGGGTCTTCCCCTGCTCTTCTCAGCCCCATAGTAGATAGGCAAAAGACTGTCGTATTATCATAAATGCAGAAATGGTGATTTGGAGGTGGCTGAAAGTCCCAGGGATTTACCCTCTCTTGCTTTCCTCTCCTGAGGTTTCAAAATACGGGGCCCATGGGAAAGGTGGGTACCCTGCCTACCTGTTTGTCTACCTTTTAGTTCAGAGCTGGTCCCGACATCCCATCCTTCACAGTCCCACCCCACAAGAACCCAGCAAAAACATCTTGGTGAAGACATTTATTTAATATGGGGGGTGGGGTATTGCTGTCTCTGTCAGTGTGTAAAGGGTGGTAGGGAGACAACCAGAGGGACTTCTGTCCTGGAGTAAGAGGCTGTTCTGGCCCCAGGCAGTGGGGCAGAGAGCAGACTGAGGGGTCAGGGGAGGTGTGTAAAGGGGATAAGGTGAAGCTCTGCACACATCCTTAGGACCACAGTCCAGGCCCACCCAGTCACCAAAGCAAGAACCGAATAAATAAAGTGCAACCATGGGGTTTGGGGAGGAAAGGGAAGGTATGGGCGCACCCACGCCCACAGCCCACATTCAGTGCTGCCAGATCTGGCCCACCTCCCAGCCAGACCCTCTTGTCCAATCACCCCTTTGTCCGTCCCTCCATGAGCCAGGCAGGGCCCCTGTGTAGCTACTGGAGGTAGCGATAGGCCTTAAAGCAGTGGTTGCCAGCATCAGCCACCACCACGTGGCCATCCGAGGTCAGTGCCAAGCCCTGTGGGCCATACAGTGGCTCTGCAGAAGTGTTGATATAGGACAGGAAGGAGCCAGAGCTGTCGAACACCTGGGGAAGGAGTGGAAAATGAAGGGAAAGGTAAGGTCAGACAGTAAGAGGCTGCTTGCGGGAGGGGCACAAGGGCAAAGCAGGAAACCTCGCTCTCATGCTATCCCTAGGCCTCACTCACCTGGATACGGCTGTTGCCCCAGTCTGCCACAATGATGTTCCCATTGGAGTCCAC
The DNA here is from genome assembly GCF_964194105.1 of Spermophilus citellus. Lineage (NCBI taxonomy): Eukaryota > Metazoa > Chordata > Mammalia > Rodentia > Sciuridae > Spermophilus > Spermophilus citellus. The sequence continues at coordinate 199,525,794 of NC_138183.1, forward strand.
AGCTACTCCTGTGGGAGCGTTGAACTGCCCGTTGCCCTCACCATGGGAGCCAAACTTGAAGAGGAACTCTCCATCGGCACTGTATACCTGGCGGGGGAAGGGGCTAGGGACTGGAGACCTGGCCTCAGGCAGAGGGCGGGTCCCTGGAGAAGGATGGGGTGAAGCACTAGGGTTGAGGATCCCCAGATCTATAGTAGCAGCTCAGATCTTATTCCCAGGTTTCAAATCCACATAGCCTACCACCTCTTGGATGGCTCAGCAGATGTCCACTAAACATATCAAATTAAGCAGCACATCTTCCCTGAGAAAGCAGCTGTCAGAGTTCTCAAACTCCATGACTGGTACCACCCAATGGCATGCGTCGCTCTCAACTCTATCATATTCTCTGCTTGACAGCCAAACAGTTCACACAACCCTTGACTCTATCTCAAATCCCTCTCAAATCTGTACTATACTTTATGTACATACTTTATCATGACCCAAGTTCTCATCTGGACCACTGTGAGACTAATCTTCCTGCCCCAGAGGAGATAGGCAAAAGACTACCCTATTTGCACAGATGCAGAAATGGGGATTTGAGAGCCACAGTGATCTTTCTAAGACACATAGGATTGCATCACTCTTCTGCCTGCAATCCTTCAAGGACACTCTAGAGCTACTGAGAAGAGAGTAAGCCCCTTAACAGGGCACATGGGCCTCACCCTCACCTTGGAGCAGTGCCCTCCTCAAATTCACTCTGAAATACATCTGGTTTCTTGAACACCCCTAAGGGTGTCCATTTCCCATTCCTGGCTCCTCCTTGCCCTCTGCCTCAAACAATCTCTTCTTTCTCTACCTCTGGTTAATTCTCATTTGTGCTTTAGTTCTTCCCCAAACAGTCTCCTCTGAATCAAATACTCATCCACAGTTCCCTGCACCTCCCTATTACAGAACCTATCATATCATATTGTAATTTCCTAGTTACCATCTTCTCTTTCCTACCTGACAAACCAAGAAGATAGAGAATGTGTTTGCTTTGTTCATTACTGTAACCCCAGCTTCTAGCATAGTGTGTAGGACAAAGTAGCCATGCCATAAATGCTTATTGGTTCCGTGAATTATTTCAAGAGGGAAAAAAGGAGATGAGAGAGAAAGGAGTCTTATGGAAGAGGAAAGGACACTGGGACAGTAGTCATGGAGTGAGGGAAGACACTGACCTTCACTGAATGGTTATGGAAATCCGTTACTACAATCTCGTTCTTGTTGTTCACAGCCACAAAATGGGGCCCTGAAATAGAAAATGGTTGTTAGGGCATTAAGCTCAGGTACTGAGTGGGACAAGAAAGAGTATCTGGAATGACACAGTCTCTAGGGCTGAGATAATCCGTCTCTGGGATGATGACATTAGGGTATGCTAAAGGGTCCAAGATAGAGGAGAATGGGTCTTTATAGAGTTAGGGTATCCAGGGGAGTTTTCTGGGACATATTGGGATAGATCTTACAGTTGTCCTCCCATACCTGCAAAGTGGCGGTCAGTAGCCCCACGGCCCCCAAAACGTCCAACCAGCTTGCCATTCGGTTGGAAGGTGAAGACACAGCAAGATTTGTTGTCAACCACAATGATATGTCCATTCCGGTCTACAGCCACTCCTTTGGGCCCCATGAGGCGGCCGGCTCCAATCTTGGTCTGGAGATAGGAGGTACCATAAGGGGCTTTATCCCAACTAATGGGGAAAGCATTCCAGGTCCTACATCAGACCAGAACCTTGGGTGAGGATGGACCAGAGAGCAACAAGAGGCAGGATTGGACCATTTCAGGCCCTGACCAGCAAGAGGCACGAGCATGGTCAGCTGAGCTGGACACCAAGGGTACCAAGTACAGCAAGTGCGGGCTTCTCACCTTGAATTTGCCCTCAGGGGAGAAGATGCTGACCCAACGGTTGTCATAGTCTGCCACGATAATGTCTCCATTGGTGTCCACTGCCACACCTGTGGGGCGCTGCAGCTGCCCAGGTGAGCGCCCTCGGACCCCAAATCGGAACTTGAACTGGCCCTCATTGGAGAAAACCTAGAGCAGAGGAGCAAGGGAGGGAGCAGGGAGGAGGGGAAACACTGTAGGCACAGAGGGAAGAAAGCAGGATCCTGAGGGAGGAAACCCCCCATTTATTCAGTCATTCAACAAGCACTCACTGACACCAAATGTGACAGCATACCTCAGGGAACATGCAGCAAAGGTGTGAAGGGGATTATGAGATGAAAGGGGTTGGGAGGAATGGTGAGGAAAGACACCAAGAGAAGGGGATATTGGAGCTAATAGTCTAAAAATGATGCCAAATGATGAACCAAAATCAGCCAAAAAAAAAAAAAAAAAGGAATAGGAAATGGAGTGAACAGTGTGTGAAAGCACAGAGTTGAGTATGGGCACTGCTCAAGGACATGTCCTGTGTGGCTGGATTGAGGGGAACACTCTGGTGACCAAGAGGAGTTATGTTTTATCCTAGGTGTAATAAGCAGTCAATGAAAATATCTGGATATGGAAGTGACAAGATCAAATTTACTTTTAAGAAAGAGCACTCTGGTTACAGGGCTGGAAGCTAGTCAACCAGTCAGAGGCTGCTAAAGGAGTCTAAGTGAGAAATGATGAAGGCTTGGATCAAGGATATAGGCTGAAGGGAAGTAGATAGGAGGAAGACTCAACAGGACTTCACAGCAGACTGGAAAGGAGTAGGTGAAGGAGGAAAAAGTGTACAAGGATTACTCCATTCAGGCTGTAGGGCTGACAAGGTAACCCTCCTCCTAGATAGAATGAACCTTTCAACTTTTCCTCTTCTACCTCCTCCACCTCAGCTGCCCTGCATGCTTAGGTCTCTCCATCCTAGAAGCACCTCATTTAATCCTCCTTCCCTCTTAAACTAAGCCTTCCGGCTTCTCCTTCACAGCCAAAACATTGTTCACTGCATAATTCTCCTATACTCTGCTTTGTTACAGGCTCTGGGGATACAAGATGAATTAACAGAGTCAGGAAGGAGCGGCCTTTGAGAACCCAAGTTCTGAACTTTGGCCTTGCTCTTTGATCCAGACCTGCTCCCTTCTTGATGGGCGGGGTTCCCCGACTCAGCCCCACCCCCATGTCTTAGATCTCTGGGGCTGTTTTAACTGGTGCCATCAACAGACATCACCTCCTCCTGATGCAGACCTTCCAGCAAGCCTTTATCTGGCCAGCCAGCACAGCACATGGGTTCTGTACTGTTCCTCTGCATCAGGACATCACTTGACAGCATGAGAAGGGAAGTATCACAAGCTAAAGACCAGAAGTGAGAGGGACTAAAAGGTACCATCTGGTCAGTGCCTCCTACAGTCTACACAGCTCGGTAGACAGATGAGGCTTTGCAAGGCCATGTTCTTCCCATCCTATCTCATACCAGCTCTTACACTTGGAAAACTTCTACTCATCTTTGGATTCTTAGAATTCCCAGGTCACTTCTTCTGAGAACCTTTAATGACCAGCCCCTACCCTCCACAAATCAATATATACATGTAAAGTTAGGTCTCCTTGATGCATGCTTTACGGTGCTCTTTATATTTAGCTGTCACTTTGTGATTAATTACCTGTTAAATATCTGCATCCCTTTCTAAGGATTTAAAGCCCACAAAGGAAAGGGACTGCCTCTGTTTCGCTTGCTGCTGAATTTTCAGCAGAGATATAGCTTTCAGAATTGAGAGGACACTCACCAAACAAATGAAGTTCCCAGGTAAATCTTGGACCTAAACTGGATATCTCCACTCAGATGCTGTATAGCTACCACAAACTTAATGTGAGAAAGTGAACCCATCAACATATACCAGGGCCTGCTCCTGAATGACAACCATGCACCCATTCCATCAAGTACTATCATCTTTCTTTTTTCTTTTTGGAACTGGAAATTGAAATCAGGGCAGTTTACCAATGAGTCACATTCCTAGTCCTTTTTATTTTTTGAGATATGGTCTCACTAAGTTGTTGAGGATCTCTCTAAGTTGCTGAGGATGGCCTCAAGCTTATAATCCTCCTGTCTCAGTCTCCTGAGCTACTGGGATTACAGGCATGTGCCATCTTGCCTGGCAAAGTCCTGCCATTCTTTTATTTATTTATTTATTTATTTATTTGTACTGGGGAATTGAACCCGGGGTGCTTAACCACTTAGCCACATTCACAGACATTTTTATTTTTTATTCTGAAACAGAGTCTCATTAAGTTGCTGAGGGCCTTACTAGTTGCTTCGGCTGGCTTTGACCTTGTCATCCTCCTGCCTCAGCCTCCTGAGCTGTGGGAATTACAGGCATGTGCCACTGCACCCAGCTAGACCTGTTATTCTTGATCCTTCCTTCTTCCTCAACATCTGATAACTCATCATATTTGCTTCCCTGATATGTTTAGAATCTGCTGGTGTCCTAGTTTGGTCCTTAATATTTCTCCTATGCCCTAGGAGTAATAAGTAGATCCCTGACTTTAGTAATCTAAGTGAGAGAAACAAAATAAAATAAAACCAGACAAAAATCAAAAGAACTAAAATGATAATAGAACAAACTAATGCTTCTAGCAAACTATGAAAACTGCTATAGCAAGATGCTAAGGGAGGTCAGAGAAGGAAACTGACCAACATTCTGACTGAAGGGAAAGAGGATTTTTCATGAAGAGCTGACAAAATGTTTGGATTAAGACAATGACATAATATACACAAATTAAATTCTTCCTTCAAAATCACAGAGCTTTTTCTGCTCTATCAGTGTGGTTCCAATGATGGGCTTTGCTTCACCCTACACCACAGAAGAACCAAAAGAAAAAAAAAAATTCACAAGGATCCCAAACCTTATGAACAAAGTGAGGTCTTGCACCCTATCTGGGATCCCAGTCCATACTAGTTCTGAGGACCCTAGAGTAAGAGGAGCAAAATCTCATCTTTGGCATCTGAGATATGATATTGGGGCAGAGGTGGGAATAGAAATCAGATGTTTGAGGCCTTCGCTCTCAATTCTTCACCCTTAAATAAAGGACAGCCATATCTCCTCTCTATGGAATACAAAGCAACATCCATTTTTCTGTGTATGTGACCATGTGAGCACCATTTGTTTCACACCAGGAAAGATGTGTCCCAAATCTCAACTTTTGTGCCATAAGGTGATACAAGGAATTGGAAGGTGGAAGGTCTACCCAAGTAAAGACTCAGCACCTGTTCTCCTACCACCTGCTCCCCAGCCCTACCTCACCATCCAGGGTTAGCCCAAATGCCTCCCTGTGCTGCAATGGGATTCTCAGATCCTCTACCCTTAGGAATAGGGTAGGAATAAAGGGAGCTGGTTAGGACTGAGAATCTGGCCACAGAAGCGTTCTTGGTACCTTTAGCCTGCTAAGTGGAAAGCAGGGGCCAGAGAGGAGCTGTCACTGAAATAAAAGACTTTAGCAGAGCTGGATCAGGAAATTTAAAAGTATAGCTATTATGAGGTAGGGATCTTCAGGAAAATTTTGCTACCCAATAACATATTTCTAATAACTGAAGAATATGGTAGTTAGAAATAATTCCCTGTGGTATAAAACCAAAATTCCACAGCATCATCTCCAAACCATTTACAATCTGACCTCAGCTACCCCCAGTTCCTAATAGTAATCTACTTGCAGCCCTGTTGGTATCCTTCCAGTTCTCTGAACAGTCCCTTCTAGCACTTTCCTGCGTCCTTGCCTTTGTTTACAGCCTTCACCTGGACAATGATATTTTTAACAACAGCTAATATTAGAAGGTTCACTAGGTGTCAGATACAGTACATTACATCACTTAATATTGCCAGCAACCCTGAGAGATGCTTTTCCTAATTTTATACATGAGTTAACTACAGCTCAAAGAGGTCACATGACTTGTTAGTACGTGGCAGAGCTGGGATTCAAGCCCAGGTTTCTGGTTTCAAAGCCTGAGCTTTTAACTGTTTATTCCACTACTGACCCCTATACTGGGCTCTAGACATATTACAAGGAGTAGAGAAAAAAAGACATGTTTCCTGGTTTTAAAAAGCTCACAATGCATCAGTGCCCATGTCTATTCAAGGTGGCAGATGCCTTAATCAACTGTGTGAGGTACTAAGTAGGCAGGAACAGGACCACCTGTGGGGTCGCACTAGCCGCTGGAAGGTATCCTCTTTGGTCAAGTTAGTCCCCCCCCCCATTTAAATGTCTAGCTAACTAAATGATTTAAGAGACTCCATGCAGACAGTATTCCCCCTGGAGCCAGGCTGATATGTGGGAAGATAGCATGACAAGGCAGGCTACATTCTGACCACTAGGACAAAAGGGAGAAAGTAAGCCTGCCAGCTGGCAGCTCAAGAGGCAGAGGGGAAGGGTAATGACCAGATTCTTGAGGTCCAGGATCTGATCTAATGTGAGCCATGGCCTGGGAGGTAGTGGCTGCAAGCACAGGAAACCCTGGTGTCTGACTGAAGGTACTGGTTGCTGTAGTGGCCTGTGGAGACAGGTGAATGGTACTATATGCAGGGTTTCATCTTTCAAGAGGTGACCTGTACCCTCCATTTTTTCAAAAGGTGGTAGTTTGAGAAACCCTTTTTGGTGAGAGGTAGAGGCACTTACTAGGGTACTTACCTGGATACACTGATTGTTGCTGTCTGCTACCACAATGCGACCACTGCTAGCTGCAGACACACCTTGTAAATTAGTGAATTCACCCTTCTCTCTTCCACGACTGCCTGGGGGAGGGATGAGAGAGGAAAGGATATCATTTCGAACCTCCTCTCCTCCTTGCCCCGCCCCCTGCCTGAGCCCTCCCCCATTTGGCTCTACCCTTGGCCATCTGTACCAACACGGAAGACGAGCTCATCCTCAATTGGGTTCTCCTTCCGTTTGCCACCTGTGCTGTACATGGAGCTGGGCCTACGCACTGCCTTCTGGCGCACATGGCTGCCTGGTCCACCAGGGGACTTGACACGGCGCTTCACGTCGTCAGGGGAAGGTGGCAGGTCCCCAGGACGCAGGGCACGCACACGGAAGGGGCTGCCACGCACTGGCTGCCCGTAGAGCAGCACTGAGAGGAGCAGCTCGCCTTCAGTGCGTGCAGTGTACACTAGCTCATAAGTGCCGTTCTTGTGGTCCACCACTGGCACCGGAAGGCGCGTGCCGTCCGGGCCTGTGATCTCTGCTCGTAGCTCAGCGCTGCCTGTGCGCACCAGCCGCCCGTCTTTGTCTTTGGTAGTGACGGTGAGCGAGGCGGGTTGGCCCACTAGTGCCTGGCGCAGGCCCTCGCCTGTGGCCACTGTCTCGTGTGCAGTGGCACTGGTGGTGAGCAATGCGCCCAGATTAAGCACCGATCTTCGCAGCCCATCAACCTCAAGGACCAGTTCTAGCTGTGCATTCTCATGTGGCCGTTCTGGGAAGGCCTGAGCTGCCAGAGCTGCCAGCCTCTCTCGCATGTGCTTGCGCACCAGTAACACCTCCGGGGCAGAGCCCAGACGCAGTGCCTGCTCCGCGAAGCTGCAACTACTGCCGATGTGCTCCTGACCCTGGCGCAGTGTGTCTAACTGGGTTTGCAACACCTGAGGAGGCGAGAGGGGAGGAATGGCTGTGCAGACTGGCACCAAGGGAAACTCTGCAACTACTGATGAACTTAATAGTACCATGGCATGAAAGAAATACAAAGAGATGTATGTGGATAAGGGAGATGCCGACAGCATCTATAAGGCCATGTTAGGAGACAGAAAACAGAGGTTGGGTAAAGGGAAGGCTGCTGTGGAAGATGTGGAGGGGGAGGGCAATGGAGGCAAGTAGACATCTCACAATAGACAATGATTGGAAAGGGTAAGCAGACACACCTTCTGCTTGGCCCCACAAATAGTCTCCAAGTCGCTGACCAGAGCCTGCTTGCGCTGCTGTAGCGCTTGCTCCAGGTCCTCGAAGGCTGCACTGATCTGGGCCAGGGCTTCTGCCTTGCGCTCTTGCAACTGCTGGCTGATGCCCCCGACTAAGGCAATAGCTGTAGACAACTGGGGCAAGCTGGGGAATGGAAACATCTCATAAAACAGACCATCCCTTTTCCCTGAGGACCCTAACTGCTACCCTCTGGGAGATCCTTAATTGATACCTTCTTGAGACTTCTATTTCTGCCCTCCCAGACCCTTTCTCTCCCCTCCCCAGGACACCTACCCTGCCACTATTGAGATACCATCACCACAGCCTCACCAGCCTTGGGCCCCACCCAGTGCCTACCGGCCACGCACAGCCTCAAGCTGGCGCTGCAGGGCTGCCTTGTGCTGCTCCACCACGTCCCGCAGCAGCACTGTGCCATGCTCCCGATGCTCTCCTGCGCGGCACTCTCCGCACATGGCTGTCTCACAGGCCTCACAGTAAAATTCCATCGTCTGGCGGTACAAGGACTCTGGTGAGGCAACAGCCAAACTCTACAACTCTTTTGCCCTCTCCCCTTCCCATATGCCCTCCATGCCCCTCACCTTCCAAGTGCACCCCCTACCTGGACACTCATCTAGAGAAACACCTCTCACCCACAGTCACTTGGCTCCCTGCCATTGCCTTTCCTCCTCCTCCCACCCCAAGTCCTGGCCTCACTGGGCCTCGCTTGGGCCCACCTTGCCTTCATGGTTGGGGCAGGAGAGAGGGCGGCCAGCCACAGCGCTGAGGGGGTGGGGGTCCTCGGGGTCGTGAGCCCCATCGGGTGCTTGCTGCATGGCCTCCATGAGGCTGCTGATGAAGAAGTTGTTCTGCAGTGCTGAGACACCCTGCTCGGGGAGGATGGACGTCTGCCGACACACCGGGCAGGACAGCGTCAGGCTCTGGGCAGGGATGTAGTTCTGGAGACATCTGACCAGGAAGAAGGGGCAGTTAAAGGATTGGGGTGGGGCAGCCTCTACTTCCTCCCCCCATAGGTGTGAACCCCCCTCCTTACAGGTGTGCCATAATTACACTTCATTTTGAAACCTCTGTGATTGACACACATATACTTCATCTGCCAGCAGGTATAAAAGGCCTTTCATGACTGAATTGAAATATATCCCTGGGTGCTCTCAGAATAGCAGACATAGCTGCATTCCTCACAGTATGCACAAACACAGTTTTACCTTTCACAGGTGTTTATAAAACCTCAAGAAAATGTACAACTAGCCTCCCCACCCTCCTTTAACTCATTAAACATTTACCGGCTTCCCACTCTTGCCTAATTTGAGCCAGGCTCTGGGGATAAAAAGCTAAAGCACAGTGCTTGCCCTTAAAATAGTTCTAGGCTTCAGAGAAAAACAAAATCACAGAAATACAGAATTTAAAGCATTTAATAGTGTAATGATTAAGGGCATGAGTCCTGGAGCTAGGCTGCCTGGGTTTAACTCTTAGGTCAATGACTGATTATATAGTGTGAACCCTGACAAGTTACTTAACTTTTATGAGCCAAGGACTCTTCCTTTGTAGAATGGAGACAGTGAAGACTTCACAGGGTCTGTCAGAGGAGTAAATGTAAAGGACTTGCTTACATTTAAAGAGGACTAAATGTAAAATGCCTGACTTACCAAAGTGCTACATAAGGTAGGCTACTAGTATTACTTATCATTAATACAAGGAACATAGTAGATGTAGTCATGAGGAAATATATCTGGCTTAGGTGAGTGGAGAAGATGGCCCAGGAAAGGCTATAGAGGAAGTAATGTAACCAAAATCTTCATGGATAAATAATTATTAGCCAGAGCAGAGAAAGATACAAGAAGAGGAGGAAGGGTGGTCCAGATATAGAAGAAATCAAGAATCAGCACAGTCTACGGGGATCTAGAAGCAGTTTGAACTGACTGGAGACAAAGTTCAATCCAAGGAATGTTAAGAGAAGTCAAGGAACGTGATGTTAATTCCAGTAGCAAGAGGGAGCTACAAGAACATGGGATAGTCAGGTTTGCATTTTTTTAAACTCCTTGGCACCAACCTGGGTAAAGGGTAAATTTGAAGGGAAGGAGACATCTTCTAGTTATCATTTATTAATAAGTACATGTATATCAGGTGCTATACTTTTCACTTTATGTTAAGAGGCTCAGAAAGGGCAAGTGGTCCAAGGTAACAAAACTAGTGAGCTCTGGAGCCTGGATTTAAATGCAAAGCAAAGAAAAGCATGTACTTAAGCAGTATACTCTTACAGTAGTCTAGGAAAGAGGTGAGGGAGACCTGGATTTAGGCAGTGGCAACATTGTTTGGGACTATGAGGTGGGAACAAATTTGAGAAGTATTTAAGTTTAACAAGTGAAAAGTGTTGATTGTTATGTGAAATGAGATGAATGTTGGCTGGATCCTGGGTTCTTAGCTTAGGTACCTGAGTGGATAGTAGTGATATTCAAGAGGATGAGAAACAGAGAGGAGTAACTTATAGGAAGTTTGGCATTTTCCAGTTTGGCTTAGTGAAACAGTGGACTATCCAGGTAGAGGGTACCAGTAGACAGTTGGAGAGAAGACAGGTTAGAAATAGAAATGGGGCTGCCATCAATACTTAGATGGCTTTTATATTCAAGGAACAGGATGAAATCAGTCAAGAAGGGATAAATAGTGATAGGAGAGAGGGACGGATCATTCAGCATATATGGAACAAGGAGAGCAGAAAGGCCAGAGGTGCAGCAGCGTTAGGGCAACAAGATGAGTCCAAACAGGAATGAATATTAACCAGGGTGGAATGCAGCTGAGGAATCCGATAGGGTGAGGACTGAAATGCCCACTGAACGTGACAAATGTGAGGGTACTTTTCTTCATGAGAGGAAAACAAAAATAGTAAAGGAGTTGTGAGAGAAGAAAAGCTTGACTGATAAAAGTTGAAGAGTAAAGGGGAAGTCAGGCAATTGAATGGGAATGGGATTGAGGGACTGGATGGCACTGGAGGTGGGAAAGAGGACAGAGAATTTGTCTATGTTTATGCTGGGAGTTTTGAGCATGTTTATAATTTAAGAAGGAGCCAGGAGAAAGGGAGAGATGGAAGGAATTAGCAAACCAACAGTACAAAGTCTTGGGGATGGAGGGAATGGCTTGGGTTGTCCTGAAAGGGAGGAGTGGATACCATCCTCTGATGGAAGGAAGCGGAAAAGGAGAAGTGGATATAGAGGAGCACAGGGGCAAAGTCCCAGAGAGGATGCCTAACTTGCCTCAGGTAAGATCAGCAGCAGTAAGGGCACAAGAGAGGAAAGAGGGAGGAGTCAGAGACGGTGGTGGCTGGGATTAGTCACTGCCATGGGGGCAGGGGGTACATGATACTTACTAGAAACAGACCTCAGGACTGCAAGCAGCTGTATTTGAAGACTGTACATTTGTGGAGGGAAGATCTGTATTACCCAAACTCTTCATATCCTTAACCTCTTCTCTTAATGTTCTCTATACCTTTTCCACTAATGAAATAAAATTTAACACATACTACGTGCCAGGCACAATTTTAAATGTTTCACAAATATTAGCTTATTTAATCGTGACCTACTTTTCCCTGAAGTCTTCTCAAGTAGAGGGTGGTTTTTGTCTCATGCTCCACATTCCGTAGGGCCAGAGGTAGGGTGGAGCCCCCCTCTTCCCAACTGGAACATTCTATTTGTCTTCAGCTCTTTTGAAACTCATGCCTCTGTCTGTACCACCCCTCTCTGTCACTGTCTCCACTGACCTAATAGTCGCTCCCCGCATTGCTGAAGTCTTTTTCCTGACTCACTCTCTTCTATTACATCCTGTCTCCCTCACATTCTGCCATCATTGTCGGTGCCTCTGATAGACACAAAATGACCTGTTATCATTGTGATTTCTTGATTCCCTTACCTCCTCACCCCAATGATCTTTTCTTCCATTTCACCCCAGCTGTCTATCCATGCTCCCACCACCAACCATATCTTATCAACTGCCACAGCGCCAACTCTGAAACCTCTTCTCCCAGCTCACTGATTCTAGCATTACTCCTGCAAAATACCGTCTAAATTACCAATTCCTCCTTCCTATCTGTTGCGTGTACCTGATTTCAATAACCATCAGTTTCCTAACTGGTTTCATTTCCACTCTTCTTTACTCCATTTTCCATACAACCAAAGTGAGCTTTAAAAATATATTTTTTAAAATTAAGCTAATTTATTTAAAAAACAATCTATCTCTATTTATTTATTTAGCAGGGCTAGGGATTTAAAAAAAACTTTAAAAAAATTTTTATTTTGAGTCAGGGTCTCACTAAGTTGTCTAGGCAAGCCTTAATGATCCTCCGGCTTTAGCCCCCACAAGTTGCTAGGATCACAGGCATGCACACTACACCTGCCCCCCCCCCAAAAAAAATCTCATTTATATCACATTACTTTGTGAAAGAAAAAAAATAGAAAGGACCTCCATACTTTCCCTCTCTGCTTAGAATAAAATCCAAATACTCTCCTAAAACCTGCAAGGGCCCCCATGAATTGCCATGACTGATTTCATCTCCTCCCAGTTTCCTCCTTACTCAGTTATACATGCTAGCTTCGTTTTTGGTCTCTGATATGCTCTGATGACTTCTTCTTTAAGGTCTCTACCCAGATTTTCTGTTGCCTACAATAATCTACATATCTACCTGTTCTCATCCTCAGAACTCAAGTCAGATGTAACCTTCTCATAGCTATCCCTGGTGACCACATAGAATATCCTCCAGCTCATCACTTACAGTTTGTTTACTACAAAATACTTAGTAGAAGCTGCAAGTCTTTTGATTATTTGCTTATTTACTATCCAATGACTACTAGAACATAAGCTCTTTGAGAGCAAGGACCAAAGGATAAATGAGTGGGTTCTAGTGAAGAATGAAGGCTCTACAGTCAAATCTGGATTCAGATCTCAGCTATTTACATGCTGAGTAGTCTTGGCCATATTTCTTACTTAATGACCCCGAATCTTAGTTCCCTCCTCTCTAAAATGGGGGTAATAAAGTATCTATTGTGAGGATTAAATAAATCAATACATGTAAATCACTTATAAAGTCCCTGGCAAGCCAGGCACAGTGGCACATGCCTGTAATCCCAGCAGCTTGGGAGGCTGAGACAGGAGGATCGTGAGTTCAAAGCTAATCTCAGCAATGGTGAGGTGATAAGCAACTCAGTGAGACCCTGTCTCTAAATAAAATACAAAATAGAGCTGGAGATGTGTCTCAGTGGCCAAGTGTTCAATCCCCTGATACCAAAAAAAAAAAAAAAAAAAAAAAAAAAAAAAAATCAGTGAAAGTCCCTGACAAACAGCAATCAATACATTTTAGCTATTGTTATTATCATTATTATAATTTCCTAGGCACCTATTTTCTTCAGGAGTACTCAGTGATCTGGGTACAGGAGAAAGTGCAGAGATGTCCAATTACAGCTCTGATCCAGCACTGAGCTGTCATGGATTTAGCAAATGCCCAAGTTATGAGGGAACTATGTAGGTGCTAGTCAGATGATCATCCATAGGATCTAGGATGGGCAGGAAAGAAAAGAAGGTCAGGGAAGAGTCAGTGACTCGGAGAAAAGGGAGCAGTTGAGAGGGCTAGACTTTTTTAGGGAGTCAAAGATAGCGTAGTGGCAGTGGGGTACACAAGTAGAATACTGAAGTTTATGACCACAAAATTGGTATTATTCCAGATCATGACCAGACTGAGACCACTGCTGGGAGAGAGTATCATTGAGACGGAGTAGAGAAGAAACAATGAAGAACTAAGAAGCATAAGTGGTTAATGAAGTCACCACGTTGATAGAAGAACTTGTGAGTGGTAAGGCTGAGACCATTTCCTATTGAGTGAGGGGAAAGGCAGTGGAGCTAGAATTTCAAAAGAGCAGATCTGGAAGGGAAACAATGTCTTGGGCAGAGCCAAGTTTCAGTGAAGGTAGAACAGAGGGAAGGTTTGGATGAAGGTGATGGTGAGAAGGACCCAGGGACCAGGACATCCAAGAAAAACTCATGAGGAGTGAGGGCCAAAGAGAGAATATGGTCAAAATACAGATGTGATCATGCATAAAACCTTGCAAAGGCTTTCTGTGGCTTTCAAGGAAAGGCACACATTCTCTAACAGATATACCAAGCACACATGGTCTGGCCTCCAGTTCCTTCTCCAGCTTCGTCCCAGGCATCCTCAATCACACTTGCTCTGTTTCAGCAGAGCTGGAGAGAGTGGCTTCTTTCATGTCCTCTTTCCTGCCTAGAATGCTCTTCTAACTTCCTTTACCTAGTTAACTAACACCTGTTCATCCTCAGAATCGCACCTTAGGGAAGCTTCCCTGATTCTCTGGACTATAACAGATCCTATCTGCCAAGTTCTCATAGCTGACACTTTATCTGCAGCACTAATTAAGAGTGCAATATTACATTTATCCATAATATGGCTATATAATTATTTGATTACTATTTCCTTCAATATTCTATGGTCTTTTGTTTTTAGGGGTTTGTTTTGTTTTGTATTGTTTGCGGTACTGGGGATGGAACGCTCTACATAGAGCTACATCCTCAGCTCTTTTTGTTTGTATTTTGAGAAGGGGTCTCATTAAGTTGCTCAGGCTGGCCTCAAACTCCAGATCCTCCTATCTTAGCCTCCCAAGTTGCTGGGATTACAGGTATGTGCCACCATGCCCATCTACTATAATTCAGGCTCCTAAAGAGAAAAGATCATATCTGTTTTTGCTCATCACCATATACTCAATGTCTGGGACAGGGTCTGATATGTACTAGTTGCTGAATAAATAAATATTCAATGAATGAATGATGATTAGAAGTCCAGAGGCTGGGAATAATTGCCTTTCAATCAATGCTTTAGTATGACAATGAGGATGGGCAGGAAAGGACAGACCTGGCTTCAATAATCCTCCTACTGGTCACAAAATCCACAGTGCCAGAGCTGACTGAGAAACTCAGCACTGTCTGATTTCTCTGTGATATTGAAAGCTGCCTTGGGATCTGGGAAGGAGCAAAAAAAAAAACAAAAAAAAAACATTTTCTGGGAAGGAACCCTGGCCTAATATTAGCAGATTTTGGAACTCACAGGTTCTTATATCCAAACCCTTTTCTCCAGCAGGTTGGGGATCACCTGCTTCCCCTCCCATGAGTGAATGTTTCCCTCACCAGTATACAACCCCTCACCTCTCACAGAAGGTATGCAGGCAAGGCAGAACTTTGGGGCACCGGTACCGATCCAGGCAGATGCTGCACACCAGGAACTGCTTGTCCATTGGCTGCACTTCTGGGCCAGGGCTGTCCTCCCTCTTTGCCATGGTGACTACAGATGGCTCCTGCCACTTACAACAGCCTGTGTACAGAGAGATGGTCAGCAGCAGAGAGGCCAGCACTCCCTCTTTCCATATGATCCCCACCATTCAAATCCCCTGCAGAGAAATTCACCCCTCTCTTCCCTGACAGAAACAGGACAGGGAAGTGACTAGGAGCAGGTAAAGTGGATGTGATGAATGACCCCTGAGCATGGTGATCTGTTTCACAGCAGACTTGGGTTAACCTGGCTCAGTCTCTTGCTTACCATCTGTGCGACTTTGAACAAGCCTTCTTTAAGCCTCAGTTTCCTAATATGCAATTGAGCAAATAATAATTCCCTACCACAAATGGTTGTTTTCAGAATCTGAAATAGTACACATCAAGTGCATGATACAGGGATGTCCATCTTCACTGACACACCCACTTTTCATCTCTTCTGCCTCTCCCAAACCCTCCTCCAAGAGCCTTCCAAACTGGGCATGGTGGCACATGCCTAGAATCCCAGCTACTCTGGAGGTTGAGGTAGCAGGATCACAAATTTGAGGCCAGCCTGAGCAAATTAGTGAGGTCCTATATTGAAATAAAAAACAAAAAGCACTGGGTGTGTAGCTCAGTGGTAGAGAGCTTACCTAACAGGATAGGGGCCAAGTTTCATGCCCAGTACCACACAAAAAAAGGAGCTGGGCAATTAACAAAGTAACAAGTAAATACAAAATTATACAACATAACAAAGTAACAAGTAAATATAAAATTACACAAGGTGTCACATCAGTGTTGGGGGAGTACTGTAAAAACCAAGAGGATATGATGTAAAAGAACATTTCTGACTGGAGATCAAGGAAGGGCTCTTCAAGCAGTGAACCTAAGCAAATCTGAAGATAAGAGAAAACTGGTAGGGATGAGGGTGGGAAACAAGGAATTAGGGAGAAAATCATTCTAGATTGAAGAAAAAGCATACGAAGATTCTCAGGCAGAAAGCTCATTGAGAACTGAATGAACCATGTGGTTAAGAGGTGGATTTGGGAAATAGATTTGAGATGAGATTATAAACGATTTATAGGCCAGGTTAAGAATATGATTTTATCCTAAAGTGGGGAAGGAGATGATGTAATTTACAAGTAAATAAAAATAAATTAGAAAGTTATTCTGGGCCGGATGTAGTGGCTCATGTCTGTAAGCCCAGGAGCTCAAGAGGCTGAGGCAGAAGGATTTCCTTCAAAGCCAACCTCAGCAAAAGTGAGGTGCTAAGCAGCTCAGTGAGACCTTGTCTCTAAATACAATACAAAATAGGGTTGGGGATGTGGCTCAGTGGTCAAGTGCCCCTGAATTCAATCCTGTATTACCACCACCATCCCCCACCACCCCCCACAAAGAAAGTTATTCTGGTAACTATTAGAATTGAAAAGAGAAAGAAGCAAGGGTGGAATCAGGGAGACCAATTAGGAAGCTACCCCAGTCTTCAGGTAAAATGATGTTGGATATTAACAGAGCTACAGGCAGAAAGGTGGACTGATAAGAGAAACAGTCATGGAGTAGAATCAAAAGGATATCGTGATGAATTGGACATACAAAGAAAAAAGGAATGTCAATAATGACTTCCAGATTTCTCACTTGAGCAAATGGTGGGCCTTTAACAGACAGCAGAAGCTAAGAAGAAGTTGTCTGAGGCATTTTGTTCCAGGCATGCTGTTTAAGGTGTCTCTGTGATGTTCAGATACAGTTGTCAAGTAAGGAACAGAACATAGGAGTTCAAAAGAGAAGTCTGGGCTGGTTATCGATTTGGAATCATTGGCATATTGATGGCACTTAAAGCAATGAGAATGGATGAGGCTGTCTTGGGATATAGAGTGGAGTAAGAAAAAGGCTGCACCCAAAGATGCAGAGCTAGCAAAGGCAAGTAAGGTGGAATGGGAGGAGATTCAAGAGAGTGTAGAACCAAAGAGATCTGGGGAGACAGCTTCAAGAAAAAGATGGGGTTGCTGGGCATAGTGATGCATGTCTGCAATCCTAGCTACTAAGAAAGCAGAGGCAGGAGGACCACAAGTTCAAGATCAGCCTGCACAATTTAGCAAGACCTTATCTCAAAATAAAAAGTAAAAAGGGCTGGAAAGGGTTAGGTATGTGGTAGAGCACCCCTGAGTTGAATTCCCAATTCTGTTAAAAACAAACAAACAAACAAACAAACAAACAAAAAAAACGGTGTGGGAGGGGAGATAGGTCTGGCATAAGATAAAGACTGAGAAGTGTTTACCAGATTTGGTTGTGGAGGGAGTGGTAAGGGCAGAAGCCAGGACAGAGTGATTGAAGAATGCATGGGAGGTGAAGTTAACATACATAGCAGATGTAGACAATTCTTGACAGAAATCTGGCCATGAAGGAAGGCAGAAAAATAGCCACACTATTTCAAAACAGGTTTGTGACTAGGACCAGGTCACCAATGCTTTCCCCATTTAGATGTATCATGGGTCTCTCTAAAGACAGAGAATGAACGAATGAATGAATGCATGCAAGGGGCCAGTTCAGAGCCCTCTTCAAGTGTGGGAGGGAGAGGAGAAGGGCTGAGCTGTACATGCCTTATGTTTGTGTGAGAGTGGGCATGGACAGGTTTATAAGGTCATGCCTGAGAAAATCCTCTCCTGACATGGGCACTGGGTTCCTGAGTTTCTCTCCAGATGTGACAGGTCCAGAATCTGGAGACTTAACAAAAGGGAAGGCAGAGTGAGGGGTGGCAGAATGAAAGGGGAGCTGCTGAAAGCTAACAGAAGCTCTAGTCTGGAGAAAGGAGGAAGAGTAGGAGTGGTCTGCAAAGCCCTGCTGGGGCAGCTGAATGTCAGACTCCACCTCTCTCCAAGCCCCAAGGGCTCTCCTAGGCTGTCACACAGGGGCGGGGACTGGGCTATAGCCAAGACCAATAGCTCCTCCCTCCCTTCCCCTTCCTGCTTCAGTTCCCCACCCAGACTTACTGATGAGGCCATACCCCAGTCTGAATCTAAGATTCTCTTCCTTTCCTGGGCTCCTAGACCTACCTCTCCCATCCCACTGTACTCTAGAGATCAGCCCCCCAACAGGCAGTGGTTCAAGTGGGCAATTTATCATAACAGACACTTAAGAGGGTCTTAGACTCAGAGCTGGATTTTACCTTCCTTCCTTGAGCTGCTTTCTGCCACCCCTACATCCTTAATCCCACCCATCCTTTATGGCTCAGTTCTAAAGGCATCTCATTCCCTTATTCAGCATTCACTCAATACCTCTGCTGGGGATACAAAGATAAATTGTCACAACTCAGCTTCATGGACTCCACAATCTAATAAACAGATCACTGCAATGTGAGGATCACATGGGCAAACAGATTGTTCTAGGAACTCACAAAAAAATTACCTAACTCAGATCCAGAGCAGGGGTGGGTCCAGAGATTGCAGGTCAAGGGAGTTTGAAAGAAAGTGACATTCTAGTTGAGAACTACAAGATGAGTAAGTTACAGAGAACATGGTGCCTTCTGCCTCAGGAGGCTGCATCAGTCACAAGAGAAGGCTAAGAAATGAGAGGCAGAGGTAAGTAGGATCTACATCACACAATGCTTCCTTGGCCCTATTAAGGAGTTTAGACTTTATCCTTCCCTGCTGAGGTATTTAGGTTTTATCCAAAGAACAAAGGAAAAGTTTGGTGGTAGCTGGGGGAAAGGAAGTTTAAGCATAGAGGTCATCAAAGTATATTTTTTACTGCTATGGGGAAAATAGCTTAGAGGGTCAAGAGTGGAAAGTTAAGACTGCCTTGATTAGGGTAACAGGAGAGAGTCAGTTGAAATGGATTTCATAAGAAAGAATCCACTGAACTTGGTAATTTGTTGGTTGTTTTTTTGTTGTTATTGCTATTGTTGCTATACTGAGGATTAAACCCAGGGATGCTTTACTACTGAGCTATATCCCCCAGCCCTTTTTATTTTGAGACAATGTCTCACTAAGTTGCCCAAGCTGGCTTTGAACTTGTAATTCTCCTGTCTCAGCCTACCAAGCAGCTGGAATTATAGATGTGCACCACCAGGCCTGGCAACTGGTTAGTTTTATATGAAAATCTAGGGGGAAAAAAGGAATTTTAATGATTCCTAGTTTTCTAGCTTGGAAACTGGAAGAAGATTAATTTGCACAAGAGGGTGATGAGTTCAGTGTTTAATACAATGAATCCAAGGAATGCCAATATTTAATACAGGCCCAGGAAGCAAAGTCTGCAAAGAAGATTGAGAAGTATAGCCACAGGAGAAGGAAAAGCAGAAAAGACAAATGTGAAGGCCAAAAGAGAAAACAGCTTCACAAACAAGGGAGTGATCTTCATTGTGAAATACCACAGCGAGGGCCCATGATTTTAAGTCCAAAAGAAGCAGACATTAACCTCAAAGAGTGTAGTTTCTGGGAGCTGGAGAAGAGGAAGTCAGATCAAGGGAGTAAAGCAAGAACTTGATTTTGAACAAATGAAGACATCTAGTGCTGTCTCTACTAGATACTTGATATCTACAAAAAATGTTTGTAGGCTCTTCAGTTTCTCCAAATTCCCAAACAGCATCTAATTTTCCCTACTACTTCTTCCTACAATCTCATAAGATTCCCAGTTATACATGACTTACACAGTGATGGGTGGAGGTACCCAAGGCACTGCTGAAAAGTGTATTTAAGAGGTCAGCTAGGCTCTCTTGCTAAAAATGACTCACTCCCACTTACTAGCCTCCATGTGTATTTGATCATTTGAGACCTCAGCAAAACAACAAATGACTGCAGGATATAGCTTTGGTGCTTTCTCTGGAACAAAAGAAACCTTGGATGAAGTAAAGTCCTCAAATCCAGGGAACCCTTTCAATAAAGACTGGTAGGTAAGGAAAGAGACGAAATTCACAGTAGCAATCTCAGCACTACTCTCTTAGTAGTGGAATGAATCCTCCAATCAAACTTCTCTGGGTCAGGCCCTTTGAGTGGGGAGTGGAGGCATAAAACTGAATCAGATGTGCTTCCTATCTTTCACAAGTGTTCAGACTACTGTAGGAAATAGACATAAATCAACTATAATATGATAAGTACTGTGACACTGTCATTTCCAAACTTCTATGGCAGAAAGAATTTAACTTGGTAGAGAATATAAAAGGTTTCCAGAGGAAGGGATATTTGGGCTGGGTCTTGAGGGACAAGTAGGAGATTGATAGGTACATTGGAAAACCAGTGAGTAAAGAAAGAGAAACAAAAAATTAACAAACACAGACTAGTTGGGCAAGAGAGCAAGACTTAACTGCATCTTGGACATCTCTACCGGGAAAATGCACAGGGCTATTCCAATTCATTTTCCTCTGACATACTCTGCTTGCTGTGTTTCTCATTTCCATAGAAGGCACCAACATTCGCCCAACCACATCAGCCAGAACCCTGGTAATCTCTATTCTGACTTTTCTTTCACCTTTCAGATACAAGCTATGACTATAACTTTGATGCTGCCTCTAAAATGTATCTAGATTTAAAAAGTCAGGAGACCTAGGATTTAGCCCTCACTGTCACTCCACTAATACAAGATAAGTTCTTCCCCATCCACTTACTTGTAAATTGGGAGGGAGGTGGTCTTTTTGTTTTCAAAATCTGAGAATCCTAAGGCTCTGTTTCAAGCCAAAGGTCTCTACAAATTTTAATACATGTCCATGATAAAATCTTGGTTTATACTACCTTGATTATTTGATTTTTTAGTTTCCCCCATAAGGTTGGGTGTGTTAAAGGATGACCCTCCTTACAAAATAAATGTTTGCTGAGTTTCAGTCACCCATGACATTCCTTCTCAGCACCTTCACCAGCCATACAGCTTTTCTGTTTTTCTGAAGGCAAGCTATCCTATCTCAACTATGATCCCCTTTCCTCAAGTTCTTTTCTCAGCAAGAATGCCATTGTCCCCTAGGTGGCTGAAGCAGTACCTGGCACATAGAAGATATTCAATATACGTTGATGACAGAAGAGCCATGTTTAAATCTCTGCAGTTCCCTTTCAACAGAAAGGCAAAAACCTAAAGCAATAACAAGATAGTGAATGAAGTTCTAGGAGAGAGAGCTCCACTTAACATAAGAAAGATTTCCCACAGCAGAGGGTAGTAAGTGCTCTGTCACTGGAGGTATGCAAGCCAAGATAGGCAGGGCACCTGTCTGGCCTGCAGCTCTGATTCTAATTCTGCAGCAAACCAGAGCCCTGATTACAGGATGAATGGGCACTTGTGAGATAGACAGACTGGCACGGGGAGACCAGTGAAGAAGACCTCTGTACCTGCTCTAACATCCCAGATGTATTTCCCTGGTGGGGCCAATCCTGGATTTCTGCAGTGCACGTCAGACCCCCACATCAGAAACATGCTCAGGGCCTCCCTTTAGTCTGACTGATCTCCCTGGGGTGCAGCCTACCCTTCCAACCTGCAACCATCTGTCCCTGCAGGTTTGCAGTCCAGTATTTTAAGCCAAGTCCAGTAAGGAGGAGGTCAGAACCAGGGAGGGGCCAAGGGCCCTCCAGACGGAGCCCATACTGCAAAGGAGCCAGCAGGGTCCTTTCCTACAACAGGCTCCTTGCGAAGCTTCTTGTCCAGCAAGCAGTGCCAGAGGAGAAAGGGATGTCCTCCATCCTGGCTAGTGGGCCTCTGAGTGCCCAAGGAGGATGGAGGTGGGGGAGATGAGGGGTGGAGGTGCCTGCACCATGGAGAAAGGAAACCTTCGGACAAGCTGAACCATAAGATTCCAGAGTCCCACTCAGCAACCCCACCCACCCTCAACCACCCTCGGCCGCAGCATTCGCCACCCTCCGCCAACACACACAAGCTCCCAAACCCCTCGCTCCTAAAAGGCACCATCACCCATCCACCCGCGCTAACCCGCCTCGCCCGCACCCCCCTTCGCCCCGCAAACATGGACCTCACGTGAGCAGTCATAGCCCGAAGAATCCCCCCGCTGCTCTCTTGGTCATGGACACGCCTCACGTGGACGGAGACAGGAACAGCTTTTGAAAAGCATCTGCGCCCCCACCCACAGACGCTCGGACGGACACGGTCGCTCAGACCCTGACCCATACCCAGGCACATCGGGATACCCAATGCACCCTTGGGGCCCCCAGTCGCACTCACGGTGTTGGAGCAGGATGAGAGGGCAAGGCCCGGACTGAGGCCACTCGGAGGGGCCCGCGGCGCTGCCCCCGCTGCCAGCGCCCGTCCGCCCGGCCCTGCCCGCGGCGCCGCCCCACGTCCCGCGCCTCCGCCTGTCCCCGCGCCGGCGCCGCCGCCGGACCAGCCGCACAGGCCGGAGGGAGGGGCTGGGGCGGGGCTGCAGACCGCCCGGGGGAGGCTGCGACTCCAGTCCCGAAGACCCACCCACGCCCCTCCCGAAGCCACGGAGGCCCCGCCCACACCCTGCCCGTCCGCCCCCAACCCGCCCGCACCGCCTCCCTAACGCCCCTGCGGCTCTAGCCAGCTCTGCCTTCAGAGGTGCGGCTGGGGAGCCGGCAAGCCGGATCTTGGATCTCATATCCCGGATCTCCGCCACCTGCCTCCCGCTCCCGAAGGCTCAGGGAAGGGCGGTGTGGTCGATCTCAGGTACTGGGATGAGGCTCCTTCAGGATAAAGCTGCTGGATTAGCAGGGATTTCGAACTCTGGGAACCCGCCCTGGCTGTCTCCTGGATTTCTTGGAGGTTGGGGGGGTGCCTATGAATTTGCTAGTTGGTTTCTGCTGAGAATAGGGATCTTCTGTACCTCTGCACGAACTCTGGGCGGAGAAAGGCAATACTCAAAGCCCTGGGAAAAGGGATTCACAGTATAGATAGGTGAGACTAGTTGCCTCAGGAGCCCCCTCGTAAGGAAATTATGGTTCAGACCATCCAGCGACTCCCTTCCTCACACCAAAGACCCAGAATTGTTCTCACGGTCATTGCATTATAGAAAAGCAGCCCAGATGGGAAATAATAAAAAATTAAAACAGGGATTTAGTGCTTATTATGTACTAGACACAGAACTAATCACTTTACATACATTACCTCATTTAATACTCATAACCGTAATAGACAGCTTCTTTTATTTGGCCCGGTTTACAACCGAAGGAACAGGACTGTGGCTCCCCAAGGCATTAACTCTAATCACTCAGAAACTGGTAGAACATGGGCACTACAGCGAGTCATTTGGAGACTCAGTGCCCTTATATTGAAAGAACCTCAGTAGCCCCCAAAATGCCCACTGCCTCAATAATCAAGCTCCAGTCAGATAACTTTAGACCAACCAAACCCCAGGAAGTCTGCCTTGGGAACTGCAGTATCCATGACAATTAGGCTCCTGTGAAGCCCAGCACTATACGAATCTGCTGACTGGGTTTTCCCATTTCTCCAACCCTCCATGGGGGGGAGGGGTGAGATGATGTTGAAAATTCTGGAGCTTTCTTTGGCCAAGGGCCAACAGAAGTAGTGACACCTAGGCCCCAACTAAACTAGTGCTGTTGGGAAGCTTTCTTGTGACTTAAGGCTCAGATTTGGGCTCAACACCTGGGTGCAGCAAGGACCATGGAAACTGCCTCAGTCTTTCAAGTTTTGAGTTCCAGCAACCAGCACAGGAATGCTCCAGTTCTTGTGAAGAGCCTAAGGGGTTGTTCATGTTTGGAGTTCCGGAATAGGGTCCCCAGCCAATCCAAGATGAAGAAATTGAAGACTGTACCACACTATTTTAGGCCCCCCTTGGACTATTTTCTCAACCCTAAATTTCCCCCAAATTGTCAAACCTCTACTTAGGTTTCACAGATCCCTTTCTCCATGCCCTCTTCCACTTTTCATTCCGGAATTGGAACCCTACTCAGCCTTCATATATATTGGCCTCTCTGCCTGTCATCTAGTCAACTCTTCAGGTCTTAGCTTTTCAAGTGGACTTGCCTATCTCTGCCCCATTCTAAGTTAGATGCCCCTTCACTCCCAAGCAAGCCCTGTATTTTTGTATCCTAGTACTTCTCACTCTTTTGTAGTTGCCTAGTTACTTGTCTCTATTCTTCATTAGGCTGTAAGCACTGTGAGTAGGGACCATGTTTTATTCACTGATATTTCCCCAGGGCCTAATGCAATGCCTGGCAAATAAAAGCACTCAGTAAATGTTTGCTTTGTGATTGAATGCATCCTGTAGATCGGCAAGCCCAAACTCCTCTGGACCCTATGTTTCAGAGGAGCATAGCTGTTTTGGTGCTGACCTGAAGGGCAAAATAAAGCTGTGGCTCCAGTTGGGGCTGAGGGAGATCAGAATCTTCAGACTGTTTCTGAAACCTGTGACTTTACTTTCTGGCCATAACTCTTTTGGATTCATAGGATGTAAGTATATGATTAGACTGAACATTTCTCCACCCAGCCCACCCTCCTACAGTCCCCCCCCCACCACAAATTGACCTCACTGGGCCTGCTTTTATGAAAGGTTTATTCCTAGTGCTAGATCCCAATCTTCCTGGGCTCTAAGCACAATTAAACTGGGTGGGTGGGTGAGGGGAGGCCCATTCGGACACAGAGCCAGAAGTGGGGCTCCCCACTATCCCTACCCCTTTGGTCCCAGTCCCCTTCTCTGCAATGGACACGCATAGAGAAGGGACAAAGGGTATTGGAGGCAACATTATTGGCCCAGGGGAGCCCAAGAAGAGCTGCCATTGGCTGACAGGGCCTTATTAGGCTCTGTCATTGGTCAGGGGGCACACCCCGCGAGTTGGGGATAGGCCTGAGGAGTGATGCCATTGGCCAGGGAGTGGTTTTGTCATAGCCTTTGGCTGTGGAGTGGAAGGAAAAGATCTGGGAATGAAACCCAGTGACCAGGAAGATAAAGGACAGGGCAGCAGCTTCTAGGCCTACAGGCCCTCTTCATACCACAGCAGGATGGGCAAAACTGGTGTCAAATCCCAGCCAGGGAAAGGGAGCCCAAGCCAGAGAGCAAGTGGCAAAGGATGTCCCATGTCCAACTCCTCCACCCTGGGCTGCCCCTCCCAATGTCCTTCTTGATAGCCAAGTCGGGCTGGGAGCAGCTCACTGCTCCTCTAGCCAGGAGGGCTTCTCAGCTCCTGGAGGCCGCAGCTTGATGTTGAACTGCTGCAGGGTCTGCTCCAGTTGTTTCTGGTTCCCAGCAAAGTAGGCGGACACAGCATTGTGGAAGAGCAGCAGCTGCTTGTGCATCACCTTGATCTGGGGGTCCAGCAGGTTCAGCTAAGGCTGGACTCAGGCGCCCTTCTTGAGGGGCTATGAGCCTGAGCCTGGCTAGAGACCAGGGGCACATGGACTCTGCTCTGATGGTGCTTTTGGGATGGGGAGTGAACTCCACCCAGGGAGTCAAAGGAGAAGGGTCAATCTGATGGAAGAAACCTGACTTGATTTGTTGGGTTTAAGGTCCTGGTATCCCAGCTCAGGGGGTGATTTTTTTCCTAGTTATGTTCTTGGGACAAGCAGCCAAATCCTCCAACAGAAGAAGGCCAGCAATTAGAATGAGGGTGACCTGAAAAGGCTCAAGAGTTGAGGGGCTGGGGAATCATCCCTCTCCCTTAGCCAGGGTGCATCTCCCCATCCAACAACAGGGAGGGTCAGAGGGGAAGGTTACTGTCAGATGGGAAGGTGGTCTAGGATCAAGGGAATGGGGTTGGCACCTTGTTTTCTTCCAGGAACTTGAGCTTGATAGCCACATCTCCCCGAAGCTTCTCATACTTGTCCCGATGGGCCTGGAAAGTGGCCTGGGCGCTCTCAAGTCGACCACGTGTCCCTGCATCCCGGGGACCTAGGCTCAGCTCCTCTAAGTCTGTTCGGTAGGCATCATATTCCAGCCTGGGGAGGGGGTGATAAAGGCTGATCTCCACCCTGTTGTTTTAAACACGTGCTTGCCTTTCCTTCCTGAATTCTTATGCCCCTAGTGCCCAAACTTCCACCCATGCCAGCCAACTACCCAAACCTTAGGCCCTGCCAGTGCCCACACCTGGCAGCCTCATACTGTTTGACAGTCATGAGTGTGTCTTCCATGGTCTTGGTGACCAAAGTGTTGATGCTAGAAACAAAGAAGTTCACAGCCCCTAGAAGTGTCTCCCCATTCTTGCACAGCAGCTTCTGAGTCTCTGCATTGTATCCAAATTCCTCCTGAGGGCAGAAGGGAGGGACAGAACTTCAGTAACAGTCCCTACTAGACTGAAACTATAAACCCCTTTTTCCCTCCTTCCCGCAGAGGAAACAGCCATCAAAATTGTTAGCAATCAAGAACTGCCTCTAGTAAGGCTCTCTTAGCTAGAAAATTAGTAAGGCAACCCTTGGGATGCCTGGGGTAGAAATGTGGGGTGTGGGGGTTCTCAGATACATTCACAAGACTGAAACAGGGAGAGCCAGTGCAGCAAGCAGGGGAGGGGCTGTGATTAGGTCAAATACTAAATGTATTCTTGACAACGTAAAAGGTTATTTGTGAGACACCTAGTGTGCCCCCTCCCTTGTCACCACTCCCTCCAACTTCTGGACCTCTGTACAAACCCTTAGGCTGCCTCCACAGGTGAGTGCTGCTGGGGGCAGGGCTGGGACCACCCTGGAGGGGTTCTCCCTGTGGGCTGTAGGAGGGAGGGAGGGAGGCTGAGAAGTGACTGCCTGGAAGGGCCCGGGCCTTTTTCCCCTCCCAACAACCTCTTCCCTCTGGCTGAGGCACCTGAAGCTCTGGGGACTTCTGGCTGAGGTCAGCAAAGGCGTCACCTAGTGCATGCTGAGTCTGCAGCAGACTGTAGAGGTGGGCTGTCAGTGCCCGACCCAATTGCAGGACACTTTCATACTTGCGCTTCGTCTCACGCAGCAACTCAATCTGCAGCTCTAGCTCCAGGTCCACAGTCCGGGAGCCCCGGCCAAATCGCTCTGATAACAGCTGTTTTGTGCACTGATTGGAAAATGGGGAGATGGGGTAATGGGTCAGAGACCATAGATCCTGCCCCCAATAGGTACCTACTCCAGCACCTCCCATCTCTTAGTCTCAGCCATAGATGGGATATTAGGACCTGGGGAAAAGGAAAAAAGGTACCCGGGGGAGAAGGGTGAGGTGCTTCATTCCCACCTTATATGTGTTGATGCCCCATTTCTTGACAATGTCAAACTTCTCTCCAGCGATGCCCCGAGCCACCTCATCTCCAGGGCCAGCAGGCGTGGTACTGTGAGATGGATGGCGGCCAGACCCTAAAGGACCAAGTTCTCTGACACCAGCCTCTCTCAGATATAAGGAGACTCCTCTGTGGCCCACTTATACTTCCCTCCCACCATATGAAAATGACTTTCCTGAAGGGAGATAATTGGAGTCTCTTGATAACTAGGAGAAAGAAACTTTGTGCTCTAAAATCAAATCCCAATATATACTTGGCCTCTTTGAGGTGGGGTTGGGGGTAATGGTACACAGGGGCAGAGGAAATAAAATATGCTGAATTTGGGGATGGAGTGGGGTCAAGGATGGTGGGTCCCAATAACAGGAAACCTGTGAGAATCAGGGTTGTCTGTTCCTTTAAACTTTAAATTCCAAAGTAAAACTCTTGAGAAGTCTCACAAAGTTTTGATTCAGTCTCAAGCTCCAGAGGGGAATTCCTGGGAAGTAGAGGTATTAACTTGGCTCAGGTGGTCGTGGTAAAAGGAAAAATGAGCCATCTTAGGGACTAAATGGTAAGTGGGAAGCAGATGGTTAACCACAGAAGCTGGCCTTGGGCTGAGGAGAGTTCATGGGGTTTATATAAGCAGAAATTCCCCAAATCTCAAACTTTACTAAATTAATCCTATGCTCCTCCAAACCATTCCAGTTTCCCCTCTCCACTGAAGCTTCCTATCTCTAATCATTCATACCTGTGGGGATGAGTCCATCACCAGAGCCCCCATAGCCACCAGACACAATGCTAGTTTCATTGAGGTTGGGTCCTGACACCATCACCTGCTGGAGGTCCTATAGGCCAGAGAAGAGGTGGGCTTCAGGAACATAGGGGCAGCTGAAACATTTTGGGGGTGGGAACAAGCTTAGACTGAAGCATCAGAGAGAGAGTACACAAGGATATTCTGCACAGAATCAGAATGAAGATTTGTAAAAAGAATGGAGTAAGATAAATTAGGGGAAAGCTACAGGAATGGGAGTGAGAACTCAGAATTTATAAATTGGGACCCCTAAATTGAGAATAATCAAACAGAAGCACCTGCTCCAGCCCGTCATCTTCAGGAAGCTGCCCAGCTTCACCATTCCCATGGATGGGGATCTCCATTGTGGCTGCCTTCCCTAGGATCCCGTCCGTCATGGCTAGGGAAGGGACTGGAGTTTCCACCCCAGCACCCTGCAAAGCCCAACACAGACAATTGTGGAAACTGGCCAGCACTTCAGAAGACAGAGCCTCCCTTGCCATTTCTGAGGTTTCAGAAGTTGTCCCAGGAATTGAATGTCCCTGGGGTTGAGCTACCACTTCTTTTGTCAGGGACATGTACTTTTCCCCTCCAAAGTTCATAAACTGTTATACATGCATGCCCAAGCCTCAGGTGTCTTCTCACAACATTCAACCTCACTTTTAGTAATCATTCATGCATTCGCTCATTCAACAGACGTGTACTGAGAGACCAGGACGTGTCAGGTACTGAGGCAATGGGAAATACAGCAGTGAACAAGAGAAAGTCTGTGTTCTCTTGGAACTTATCCCCACGCAGGTGTGTTTGCTCCCATCAGGAGACAACCCCTTTCTGGGCCTCGGGTGCTCATCCCCATTCTGGTATGTTTTCCAGTGCGTGGCCCTTCACATCTCTTGGTGTTCTTTTCCCCTTCCTTCAGGTGGTCTCCCCCTCCTCCATCTCATGCACCTCCTCTTCCTCGGGCCCTCCCCCCAAGGCCTTAATTGATTCAGTTGATGTATGTTCCTGGTGTCTGCTAAAAGCCTCTCTTTCCCAAGACACAGGCAATCCCTTTCAAAGTCAGTTATGTCTTCCAGGTGTGCGAGTCCCTGCTTCCCCCCCACCCCATACACCTGGGCATCAGGTGTGTCCTCATCATTGCCCAGGGCTTATGAGCATCTTGCCTTCAGGACAGGTTTGTGCGTTCAATTTCCCTTCTCCAAAGTATGTCCCTCTCACCTGGGCCGGGACGCTTTTCCCCTCAGGGCGCCAGGCCCGGGCCGTGCGGGGACCTCAGGTTCCAGTTCCCGTCGCGATTCTAGCAGCAGGTCAGGGATTCGAAGGAAGTGACGTCCTCTCTGGGCAGAAGAAGCCGGCCACGTCGCAGATTATAAGGGCGGAGATGACGTTGCAGCCACAGGCGGGGCGAACCTGGGGCCAAGTCCTCGGGGAGAGGCGAGAGATTACTTCCGGGGCGGAACCGGGACGCTGTAACGGAAGTGGCGTAGCTAGCTCCGGAGGCGTGATGGAGCAGCAGCAGCAGCAGCAGCAACAACTGAGGAACGTGAGTGAGACTTAAGTTACTTCGGGGCCGGACGTTCATTCATTTCCCTGTCTGCATCTCAAGAACCCCAAAGAGCCAGAGATTTGAGGGCTGGAAATAGCTGGCCGTGGTGCGCGGTCCTGGGAAACCTCGGCGGCGGGGCTTTGAGTTGTGGTGGAGGCCCTTCTCGCTGACTTCTTGGCCCCCTTTTCTCCCAGTTGCGAGACTTCCTGTTGGTTTACAATCGGATGACAGAACTCTGCTTTCAGCGCTGTGTGCCCAGCCTACACCACCGAGCTCTGGACGCTGAGGAGGTGGGGAACTGTAGGGAGGTTTCCCTCGAGTCTCACAGTTAACGATGGAGTGCTCGCCGCACCTTTCCCCATTACCCTTCCTCTGACCCTGGCTTTTCCGTGACCTCACCCCGAGATTGGAGATGGGGAAGGAGGAGGAGGGCTTGATGGGACACCTCTGGCTTCTATTTGCTTCTTGTCTTTCCAGGAGGCTTGCCTGCATAGCTGCGCTGGGAAGCTGATCCATTCCAACCACCGCCTCATGGCTGCTTACGTGCAGCTCATGCCTGCTCTGGTACAGCGCCGCATCGCAGACTACGAGGCTTCCTCAGCTGTGCCGGGTGTTACTGCAGAACAGCCCAGAGTCTCGTCATCAGGCAGCTAGCCATCCCCAACCCCAGGAGAGAAGGTGCTGGATGGATCCTCAGATTGAAGGACTCAATAGACTTTGGGCTCGATGAAGCTTGTACAGAGAGATTGAGGGGGTTATCCGAAAGTTGGGTACTGTTTTTTGTTTGTGTGTTTGTTTTTCCTTCTGGAGCCAATAAACCTGTTCTTTATTCTGTTTGGTTTATATTCTGGGCAGGGAACCTTAGTCCACTGTATTAGTATCATCTTTGTTTATTTAGTGCATATCTGCTGGCTTTAGCCCTGGCAGCTGAGAAATTGCCTTCTATATGTAGGAGGAAAATATCCGCATTCTCAGGCATTTGGGTAAAATAGGGTATGTGGACACAATTTTAAGGTTAGTAATAGCAATAGAAAGTTGGTTCCTACTCATATGAGCGCTCTTTTTTTGTCTATCCTTGAGTCTAACTTAAATGGCTGAGTATATATTGGCTTATAACTTTTTCCTGGACTTTGTTTTATAAAAAAGAATTCTGTTGGATCTAGAGAAAGACAGTATCTAAGAACAACAGTGTTCAAAAACAAAAAAAAAAAAAAAAAGAGGCTTTTAGGTTCAGCTTCCTAGGAAGTCAGTGGCCACAGAACAGAGCTGAAACCTGTAGGAATTTGGGGACATTCTATAATTTCAACCATTTCCCCTGCTTGTTACTTTCATAGTATATCTTCCCAGGATTTCTAGTAAAATTTTTAGGTAAAGAAAGGTCTGAGTTTTTATCTTCAGGGGCATTTGGAAGTGGAAAACTACAGTACAAAATTTAGGAAGAGAAACGGGAGAAATAAATTGTGAAAAAGGACAAAGTGAAATCTGTGGGATCTAATTAATGATACCTTAATGTTTCACTGCTTGCTTAAAATATCCTAAATCCAGCTTTCTACTTCTAACCTATATTGTTCTCCCTGTACCTATTCTATAACTTTTAATTTCAGCCTTTCCATTATTGTTCTTTTCTTTGTGTAGTGTACTACTATATTTAGCAGTCTGAGGGTCTTATTACTCCACCCCTGTTTCTTGGCACCCTGAACCTCCTTTTTGTGTCATTCTGTTTTCTATTTCTCCATTCAAACTGCTAGAGAAAAACAGTTATATAATAAATGCTAATGAACAGTTAAGGTTTCCAACCTCAACAAAGCTGTCACTACTAACATGCAACCTTTCATGGGATACTGGTCCATTCCCTCCTCTAATCACCATGACAGTTATATTATAATGTCACTGCTCTCTTTAATTGCACACTACTCTCAACTATCCCTACAAAGTGATTAGTGTTTCATTTTTCTTTCCTTTTTTTTTTTAAACAGGAATTAAAGCTCCTAGACATTGGTTCTCACAATTAAAAATACTTTCAGTCACCTACAAAGCAGATGTTCTTTTACATCCACAGATCAGAAAGCTGAAATTTTGAAGAAGCAGACCCTATATTAAAATGCAGATGTGATTTTTAAAAGTCCACTTTTTTAACTACATTAGGCTGCCTCTCAAAAATCATATCTATTGCATACCTATTTGTACTGGTTCTGAAGTTAGTAGACATGATGTTTAATTTTAACAACAAAACTGCAGAAGGTATCTCCATTTAATACAGGAGAAGCAAGAATTCAGAATGTATCAGAAGTTCATCTTATACACAGTTACTTGAGAAAGAGACTTTTTTAGCTTTTTGTTTTGCCCTTTTGAGCTATTTTTTTATATAGAAAAGTTAATTAGGAAGGTAAGAGTTGCTGATCAGGAAATTCATTGCCAAGTGATTTCATGTCTACCCAATAAGATTCTGTCCTTGGGAAGCATAAATGTAGGGAAAACAGCTTGTGAAGCTCTCAACTCCCAGTATCAGAATGGAGACAGGATACTGTGTTGCCGGTGGGAGAATTCCACATCAACATTTGTATGTATTGTTACACTGAACCTCCATTGTGAATTATGTTTCCTTTACATGTAGCATAATTAGTAATTGCTGAAGAAAGACTAGGAAAACAGATCTGTTTCTCCCTGTGTTTTTGAACTGCCAGAGCTTTTATCTGCAATCTCATTTGAACCTAGTTTGTCTCAAGATATGGAAAAACAGGTGTGCCTCAATCTGACCCATCAATCCCTTACTTAAATTTTCAGTTTTTCCTATCTTGGCTTTTTCCTCTCTGTTTATAAATACATTCAATACTAGGAGAAAAACCTTTTTTCTTTGACTCCACCTTCCATAGTCAACTGATTTTCCTTGGGTCTTGCCATAAAGTGATAGCCATTGGCAGAGTGATAACAATGTAATGTTTCAAGCACAATATACAGAAATAAACTTTGACCTATATTTTACATTATCCCAAACGTCAGAGACAGAATTAGTGTTCCTGTCATTGTCTTCAGAACTTAACTGCCCCCTCCTTGGCAAAAATCTTACTCTTAATCTTTGAAGGTGTTCATTCGTACAATATTCTTGTTATTGCTTGTTCTACCACTCATTATCTACTACTCCTGCTATTTTCTTCTAAATTGCTAGTCTTTGATCTTCCTATCCACTCCGTGATACTTTATTGTTTACATAGGCAATCCATTTGGTATTTAGGTCTTTTAATTCCTTGATCCAATTTAATGATTTCCACTCTAAGCCATGCCTCCCTTAGTTGTATTTTGATTACTACATTTTCAGAACACTATTGCATCTTATTCATTGACCATATTCCTTCTACTTTGTTTATTGAAACATTGCCTCTACTCTCATTGTTTGATTTCTCTGTAGCATTTAGGCCATTGCTTTTTTCCATTATTACTTTCCTTTAGATTTCCAGCCAGCTTAAACTCCAGTGGTTTTCTTGCATTTTGGCTGAATTTCTTTGCTTTTCATCTCAGCTTCTATAATCCCACTAGATTTTTCTGCTGCTTCTTGCTGCCTGCAATGACTCAACCAATATTTTTAGACAGTGCCCCATCATTCTTTTCTCTTTCTGCTCTTCACCCTATTCAGAAAATTAGAAGCTGTCTGTTGGTAACTTCCTCAACATTCCACCATTTATTAGCCCATATATATCTGCACCATTCTCTTACCCTTCTGTCTAAACAGAGCAAGAATTCCTTTGATCTAATGTCAGTGCCTATTCTTGTGCTATGAATGCTGGTCTTTTCTTTTTTGAGGGTCTCTAACTTCCTCCTTTACTATATTCTATTTTTTGGGGGGAGGGGGTGCTGAGGATTGAACCCAGAGCTTTATGCACTTGAGGCAAGCACTCTACCAACTGAACTATATCCCATATTCTTATCAGTGTTTAAATCCGCTGAAACTCCCTTGTTAAACCATCCTACTTCGTTTTCTCTCCACTCACCGTCTTATCTTTCTACTTTTAAACCTAAACTTCTCAAAAACAGTTGAATACATTCACTTTTCATCTTAAGGTCACTGGCCATTCCCATTCCTCAACTCAGTTCATTTTGAATTCTACAACTCTTACTCTATTTAAATAGTTCTTATTAAGGTCACCTTGGTGATGACCTGGATCAGTAGTTATTTCCTAGTCCTCAGCTTACTTCTCAGTGGTATTTTAGTGCCTCTCTCTCTCTCTCTCTCTCTCTCTCTCTCTCTCTCTCTTTCTTTCTTTCTATACTGGGGATTGAACTCAGGGGCTATCACTGGACTGCATCATCACCATCTCTTTTTTATTTTTTTTATTTTGAGAGTCTCACTAATTTGTTCCAGCTGGCCTTGAACTTGCCACCTTATTGTTTTAGGCTCCTGAGTAGCTGGGATTTCAGGCATGTACCCGGCCTGGCAGTTTAGTGCTGTGCTAGTTCATTATCATTCGTACTTCCATTGGTGCCTGTGTTTCCACTTTGATGATTTTACTACTACCACTTTAACCATAGCTTCTTAGCCTCCTTAGAAGGCTCACCATCATTCTAGAATTTAAACCTAAAATTTTCTGTAGATTCTGTTCTTTCTCAGTCTAATTTTTTTTAGGATAGTTTCATCCCCACTCTGAGCTTTAGTTACGGATGACCCTCAGATCTTCAGGCTACTTGACATCTCTACTTAAGTGTCTCAGAAACATCCCAAATTCAACATGTTTCCTTATAAACTTTCCTTCAATGCCTGGTACTCATCCAGTTTCGGAAGCTAGAAACTTAAGCACATCCTTCTTTCTTATCCCATCACTCAACTGCCAACTCCTCTCAGTTTACATTTGTAAAAATCCCTTGATTCTGCCTGTTTCTCTCCATCTTCACCATAATCTCCCACTGGGATTGTGGCTGTTGTTGCTTGTCCCCATGCCTGCTTTTGTGCTTCTTCAACCTATTCTGTGCTCATCAACCAGAGCACAAAATGATGCTTAAAACCATTCTTAAAATAAAAACTGGGATTCTAGTTATGACGCAGAAGTCCTTGCATGATCCAGCCCCTGCTTGCCACCAGTTTATCAGTGACTATCAAATATTGGATTATCAATCCTACTTGTTGAATTGACTTGAATCACATTTTACTTTCTCCCTGTTTATTCTAGTCATGCTGGCCTTCAGTTCATCTAGCCTGTCCTGTATTACAGCATCTCAGAGGCTTTGTACTTATTGTTTCCTGGTTTGCAATATTTTTTCCCCTTGATCTACTTAAGTACTACTCAATCTTGAGAACTTGGTTCAAATCCTCTTTATTGAATGAACTCTTCCCAGACTTCCGCTTCCATAATTCTTATGCTTTGGGTGTGTAGCACTTTTAGCAGTTTATATACTTCATGTGGACAGAATCCATGTCTGTATTAGTCACATTATATCTTCATCAGAGAGCCTGGCACATAATTTGTGCTCAATAAATTCATGTTGAATGAACAGTTCTCAGTCTTCTTCTAGCTCATTTACTATTAACATAATCAAGAAAAAAGACTTTATCAGAAGAGACAGAAGTGGACCTGCAAATTTAACTTAACAGATGTTTTTCATGAGAAAAACTCTTTGAATGATATCTTTTATTCTTGCACAGTCAAGCCAACACCTGCACAGCTCCATCTAAAGAGATTCACTTGTTCTAGTTTCTACTTGATTTCTATATCCTACAATTCTGCTTAATTGTTTCTTGAACACTTTTCTTTCTTTCCAACCCTATTATCATGCCTTAAACATTCATTAGCTCTTATTACAGATTATAG
The DNA here is from genome assembly GCF_964194105.1 of Spermophilus citellus. NCBI lineage: Eukaryota > Metazoa > Chordata > Mammalia > Rodentia > Sciuridae > Spermophilus > Spermophilus citellus. The sequence continues at coordinate 199,561,219 of NC_138183.1, forward strand.
CAGTAGTCTCCTAATAACTTTTTGCCTTGAGTCTGGATACCTTTTGACTAGTTAGGATTTATCTCAGTTAAATGTAACAAAGACTCAAATAACAGTGACTGACAAAACTTTCTCTTTCAAATGAAAATGTTGTCCAAAGCTGAAATGATGACTTTGCAATCACCTGAGAATAAGGCTACTTAACAGCTTTCTGATGGTTGGGTGTGAGGTATGACCCTTATCCTTGGGACCCAAGATGGAACTTTATCACATATGCATTCCAAGGAACAGAATGGGGTAGGGAATGGTGGTAAAGAGGCCTGTCCCCCTCCTTTTAAAGACATATACTTGAAAGTAGTACATCATAAATTTGTTATGTAGTCATCTCTTGTTTATATGGGAGGCTGGGAAATGTAATCTCTATTCTTATCAGTCATTTGCCCAGCTAAAAACTGGGGATTTTGTTTCTAATGAAGAAGATGTTGCTATCAGAAGATATCTACCAATTAATTTTCAACACTAGCAAAGAGTGATTATTTAAAATGTAAGTTATCATCATACTGATCTACTTAATGACTTTTGTGACATTCATACTCCTTAGCATCACAAGAGGCTTTCTCTGATCTGTTTGTAGGTGATGTCTCTGGCCTCATCTTCAAACCCTCTTTCCTCAGTTTTTGATTCTCTTATCCTTGGTTATAAAAAGATCACTTCATTTGGTGTGTATACATCATACTACTTCATGACTCTCTTTTTCTGGATGTGTCTCATATCCATATATTCAAATATTTCACGTATTGAATGACTGCATTTACTAGGTTAAACCCTTCAGATAAGTGAATGACATAAATGAAGTGGTTGTTCTCTTGAAACTTAGCATAGATATGTAAAGGTCAATATAGGAAAAGTAGTCATAACCATGATAAATGTTAAGAAGAAATGTATATTGTAATGGAAACATGATATTACAAACTTGTTTGTGGGATGAGGGAGAGCTTTTCTCAGGAGGCAATTTTGAAGCTGAGATCCAAAGGATAAATTAATCAGAGAAAAGGGGAAAGGCTGTCCTTTTTTCATTTCTTTGTTCAGATGTCACCTTTTTGTTAAAGTTTGCTTTGATGTTTCTATTTAAAATTGCAATCCACACTCCCCTCAGACATTCCTGACCTCCTTAAACTGGTCTGTATTTTTTTTCTATTGCATTTATCACTTCTCACAGACTATATAGTTATTCATTTTGTTTGTTGTTTATTACCTGCCTTCCATACTAGAACATAAACTCTATAAGTCAGGAATATTTGTCATTATTTTTTACACTGATATCACCAAACACCTAATAGTGCCTGACCTAATTGATGCTTAGTAAATGTATGTTGAGTGAGTAGAGGCATAGGCATATAATCTGGTTTTACATAGAAGTACCTCTAGTTCGTGACAGGAAGGAGGAAGGAATAATTAAGAGCAAATTTAAATAGTTTTTTGATTTGGTATTGAAAGATTGAGAGAGTTCCTTTTAAATATCTTGTTTGATGGCTAGTTTTATGTGTAAACTTGGCTAGGCTATAGTTATTTGGCATTAATCTAGGTGTTGCTTTGCAATTATTTATAGATGTGGCTAACATCTACAGTTTCTACAGTTAGTTGATTTAAATAAAGATTACCCTTGATGTGGTTTGGCCTTATCCATTTCCAATGAGGCCTTAAGAGCAAAACTCAAGTTTTCTAGAGAAGAAGTTTTGCCTAAAAACTGCAGAATTATCTTCTGAGTGTCCAGGATGCTGACCTTCCCAACCAAATTTGAGTTCACTAGCCCCCATAGTCATGTGAGCCAGTTCCTTAAATAAATCTCTGTATATATACAAATACCTTATTTCTCTGTAGAACCCTGACTGATACAGCATCATTTTTATTATAAGAGGTAAAGTTATCATCTGAGAATAAAGCAGAAGAAAATGGAAAACGAGAGAATGGAGATTCGAAATAGTCTGCACAGAATAGAAAAATGAATTGACAAAAGAAAAAAGAAACAATTAGAAATTTAGGTAGTCTTGGGTTCAGCAAAGGTTACTAAGAGTTCCCTTCTGTCCTTGTCTGTCTGGAAAGCATCTATTGTTTAAGGCCTTAAGTTTTATGGCTTATTGTGATTTGGTTCTTCCTTGCCCTTCCTAAGAAGGCTTATCTGTGCCCTCATTCATCCCCTAATTGAACCCTCCTATTTTGTCTTGTTTAGCATTTTGTCAAAATGAACAACCACCAAACATATCAATAATATCAATGTCTACCAACCAAGGCCTATTCTAAGCATTTTATATACATTAAAACATATAATTCTTACAGTGAAACTTTAAGATAGACACTACTATTATCTTCATTTCCAAGACATAAAACTGCATGAGAATTTTTCAGTTTTCTATAATAATTTTTTAAAATTATTAGCACATATTAATTAAACAAATTAATGTGTTTCCTTGTGACATTTCACACATACATTTGCTTTAATTATAACCACCCTCCCTACTACCATCCTTCTCCTCCAACTTCAGTCCTCTTTCCCTTCCCTAAAAATACCTCTTTTACTTTCATGTGTTTTTGTTTGTAAGAGTCCGTGTATGAGAAAAACTGTGATACTTGTCTGAGATTGACTTATTTTGCTTAATATGATCATCTCTAGTTCTGTTATGGTTTAGATCTAGAAATGTCCCCTGAAAAGCTCATGTTTTGAAATTATGATCCTTAATGGAGGAATGTTCAGAGGTGAAATGATTAGATTATGAGAGCTCTAACCTCATCTGTGAATTAATCCATTAATAATCTTAATGAACTACTCGGTGATTACTGTAGGCAGGTATAGCATAACTAGAGGAAATAGGTCACTGGGGATGTGTCCTGGGTTATATCTTGTCCTCTGGCTTCTCATTTGCTTTGCTTCCTGGCTGCCATGAGCTGAGAAACTTCTCCATCACACCTACTTCCATGCTCTTCTGCCTTATCTTGGGCCCAGAGCAATGGACTTAGCCAGCTGAATCTCTGAAACCATAAGACCAAAATAAACTTTTCCTTCTCTAAGTTGTTTTTTAAAGTAAATTTTTAGTTGTAGATGGACACAATACCTTTATTTATTCTTATGTGGTGCTGAGGATCGAACTCAGTGCCTCACATGTGCTAGGGAAGTGCTCTACCACTGAGCTATAGCCCTAGCCCTCTATGTTGTTTTTGTCGGGTATTTTGGTCAATGTGATGAAAAGCTTACTAACACAAGTTCCATCTTTTTCCCTGCATATGACATGATTTTGTTCCTCTTTATGACTGAATAATATTCCATTGTGTATATACACATTTTCATATCCATTCACCCACTGACAGTTATCTAGGCAGATTCTATAAGTTGGCTATTGTGAATAGTGCAGTGATAAACATGGGTGTACAGGCATCTCTTTTGTATGCTGAGTCCAATTCCTTCAGGTATATACCAACAAATAGTATAGCTGGATTTATGGTAGCTCTATTTTTAGTCTTTTAGGAACCTTCATATGATTTTCCATAGTAGATCTGCTAATTTACATTCTCACCAATAGAGTTGCTTTTCCTCCCACATTCCTGCCAGCATACATGTGTTTATGTATTTGTTTTTTGTTTCTTAATGATAGTTATTCTAATTGGGGTGAAATAGAACTGCAATGTAGTTTTGATTTGCATTTTCCTGATGGCTAAAGATGTGGGATATTTTTTCATATATTTATTGGTTATCTGTATGAAATTAGGATTTTAATTCAGGCAATCTGACCCCATAGTCTATCTTAATCACTAATGAAGATTGTTATGCATTTATGCATTTTTTCCATAAATATTTTTATTGCCTACTTATGGTGCCTAGCACTAGATATTGGGGAGAGAACAAGGAGCAATCAATCTCTGCCACTATAGAGCTTATGCTTCTAGTCAGAGCAAATAGATAGCAGGCAAATTTAAGTATTTATATGTGATGATAATAGGTGCTCTGGGGAAAAACAATTCAGGATAAGGAGATAAGGAGATAGAGAAAAGTGTTTCCACTGGGTTGTAAGTGAAGAACTCATTAATATGGTAGTATTTAAGCAGAGACTTGAGGAAGTAAGCCCTGAGAACATGTAGAAGGAAGAGTATTCATGCTTTTACTGTTCTACTAGTGGCATAAAAGCCAATGGTTATTTCCCAGTATCCACTTCCCCCTTCTTTCTTTACTAATAGAAGCACCAAATTTTACTTGGGCATATACCACTGAAAACAAAGATTAGATTTGGTAGCTTTACTTGCAGCTAAGAATGGCCATGTGATTGAGTGATGGGTGCAATTGCCTGGCTAAACCCTTTTAAAAAAGAATATGCCTTTTTTCTCTTTCCCTTCATCTCACTGGTTGGGATGGGCCCCAGCAGACATAGTGGTATATTCTCTTGGACCTTGAAGGCAAGGACTATTTTCTTGGAGAAAGCAGAACAAATAAAAGACTACCATGTTAGCCCTGGAGTACTTACCCTTGAACAGTTACATGATAGAAAAAAAGTAAGCATCATATTTAAGCTGATGTTATTTTGGATCTTTTTATTATAGCATATGTATAGAATTTTAAGATGGTCCCTCAAATTTCTTGCCTCCAGTGTACACACCCTGCATGTTCCCTGGAACTATGAATATGACAGATTTTACTCCTGTGATTAGGTTACATTTTATGGTATAGTTGACTATAAGAAGGGAGATTTTCTGAGTGTGCTGACCTAAGCATACCAGCCCTTTAATAGCAGGTAGTGTTCCTTGACTGACTGTAGAAAAGGATATCAGAAAAATGTGAAACATCAAAAGGTTTTGAGGCTCCGTTGCTGTCTTGAAGATGGAGGGATTGTGTAGTAAGGTAGGAAGGTGGCCTCTGGACCTGAGAGCTTCCCCTGGCTAATAGCCAATAAAGACTTTATTCTTAGAACTGTAAGAAAATGAGTTCAAATTAAGAAGAATGAGCTTGGAAGTAGATTCTTTCCTCAGATCATCCATGTGAAAACTCAGCCCAGTCAGTATCTTGATTTCAGATTTATGATAAATCGGAGAACCCAGTCAAGTCATGCTAGAGATCTGTGAGGTACTACATGGGTCTTGTTTTTGTTTTTATGTTTTGTCTTGCTTATGGTACTGGAGCCTAGGAACACTCTACCACTGAGCTACATCCCTAGTCCTTTTTATTATTTTTTAAAACTTAGAGACAGGGTCTCCCTAAATTCCTGAGGCTGGCTTTGAATTTGAATTCTTGAGCCCAGGCTCTAAATTGCTGAGATTACAGGCCTGCACCACCACACCCAGCGATATTTTATTAAGCTGCTTGTTTTGTGGTAATTTGATACATAGCCACAGAAAACTTGTATATTGGTGAAGGTTCTCCAGAGAAAAAGAACCACAGCCTGAGAAGTCCTACAATGTATTGTCCACTAGCCTGAGAACCAGGACAATTTTTTAAAATCATTCAGTTGAATTTTTAAAATCAGCTACTGCTGTATTCCCAGCCCCCAACTAAATTTGGAGCACTTTAAGATCAAAGGTTTTGCTTAGTAGTGTTTCTCTTTGGGAGGTGGGATGGAGCAGATGTTATGTAGTTGAAGGGATGAAGGGAGGAAGTCCCAAGGCATACTTTACTGGGACCTGACACTAATTTAGATGTTCAGTAAAACGGCCACATGGATTACACCTGCGCTCCACACACTCAGGAATTTTAGTTCCCCAATCAATCGAGTCATTCTATTTCAAAGCCAAGCAGGTCCTCAGGCAAGCAGCTAAGGGCAGGTTTGGCCCAGGTGCCGCCCTGGTTCAGCCCCTGGGCTCAGTCCGCCATCTCCCAGGTTCTTCTTTCTGGTTCTGGCCTCTCGTGGTCCTCTAACGGTTCTAACAGCTGCGAGCGGAAGGAGCTGCGGGTGGGACCCTGGCCGTGGGATCCGTTTATCTTGTTTCTCCAAGAACAGAGCTGTTGCCCCTGTACCCAGTAGGACCCCCTCCCACACATTCCCAGGAGTCCGACTTCCTCCGCCTTGGTCTTTTAGCCCACTTCTTGCTCCTTCTTCCTATGGGTTTCCCTACCGCATCCTGACGGAGCAGTTCACTGCTCCTTGGCTTTCCAACCTCAGCATATTCTCAGCCTGTGGGCAAAGATATCTGGTGAATTAGGGCTTTGATGCCTCAAAGTGACGGCTATTTCCTCCTTTCAGGAGATTACCAGCCTTCACTCTGCAAGAAGGTTCCTTGCTGTGATTGAAGTTCTCTGAAAGCTCTATCATCAGTTTGCCTCTTCAAGGGATTGCACGTGTGTGCGCCAATCTGTGTGGGAGTGGCTGTGGTTAGGGTGATCCCATGCCAGGGACCCAAGTCTAAGATCATCCATTTATGCAGCAGGTGCTCCCCAATGAAACCTCATCAGCAGATTTGGCACTCTTCCTTTCCTTCACCTCCTATACCAGGTGAGGGGGACAAGGCACGTGGAGGTGGGGAGAAACTTGTACAGGGAGGGCTCCCACCTCTGACCTGGGTTTGCTTCTTAGCAATCTTTGGGGAAGCTGTATGGAGGGACTGAGGCTTAGGAATGACCTTCTGCAGCTCCATCTTAGGGTCCTAGGTCCCTTCCTCCCTTTGCCCCCAGCTCCATTGATTATGCCAAGAGCCTCAGGTCTCTTTTCTTGCCCCTCTCCTGGCTGGGCTATTCAGGTAAGGGTCAGCAGCAGAGAGCCTGGAACTGGCAGTTGCCACCTGAGCTGTGGGCACGATCACTTCGACAGCAGTTGAATGCACAACTCCTCTTGGTCCTGGAAGAGAAGAAGGTAGGTGTCTCTCCTGATGAGGTAATATCAGATGCCCAAGAGTCTTGGCACTCTGTATGTGGCCTTACCAGCAAAGGACAACACTGGGATGGTCAGAAGAAACAGAGGCAATTCTCGAAGGCAGTGACGGATTCAGAGCAGCCTACGGTGCTGAAGCTCCTGCTAGCTGAGCTCCAAAGTCTCTTCTCAGCTGTGTTGCAGGACTGTAGCCCTGCAGCTTGGTGCTACCTGCATGGGGTACTGGAACTGCTGCCTCCATATCGTGAGTTGCTAGTTGGTCACCTTGATTTGTTACCCTTCCTGGAGCAGCTCTACTGCTGGGCACCCTGGGTGAAAGCCCAACTCCACCTGGACCTGTTAGATGCCATAACAAAGGCTTTTCCCCCAGACAGTTCTCTGTTAGATAGTGCCTCCCATGTTGACTGCCATCCCCAGAAGAAGATCCATCAAAGGCTCCCATGCTCAGCCTGTCCTTTTGTGCTGGCCCGATGGGGTGGGCAGCAAGTAAAGGAGCAATTGGCCACATGGCTGCGACCAGTGACACTGCCTGAGTTACAGCGCTGTCTAGGTATTGTTGGTACTGAGGTGGCCCTAGAAGAGGCCAACTGGCTGGATGGTCTCAGTCTTCTGCCTTTGGCACTGGCAACAGACATTCCTGTACAGTATGAAACCTGTGATGCTGACATCTCAGAGGAAGAGCCTAATGGAAGAAGAGAGACTGAGTAAGTTAATCACCAAGTGGGGCTTTGGGCAGAGGAGGAGAACTTAATTTATGGGTACCACTAAGTCCAGTCAATGTTACACTTTTTTTTTTCTTGGTACTGAGGATTGAAGATTGAACCCCGGGGGGGGGGGGAGAGGGGGCTTAACCACTGAGCCGTATCTCAGCACTTAAACATTTTTTTTTTTTTAATTTTTGAGACCAGGTCCCAGTAAGTTGCTCAGGGTCTTGCTAAATTGCTGAGGCTGGCCTTCAACTTGCAGTGCTCCCGCCTCAGCCTTTCATATCACTGGAATTACAGATATTTGCCACCACACCCAGCTGGTCTACTTAATATCTATAGTCAGCTTGTTATCAATTTTAGGGATTAGCCTGACCCCATGCTAGTGTGAGGGTTCTTCTTTTTCCTTTTTGATAGCAAAATAAACTCAGTGTCTCAATGTTAATCCTCACAGGGAAATGTAGAAATTAAAATCAGAAGTCTGCCATTTGGAAGCCAGAGGTTAAGAAAACAGTTTGACCTTCCAGTTTCCAGACTTTATTTCTCAGATGGTGCCAGAAACATCCTTAGTTCTTGTTCTCATTCATTAATAATCACTGAGCCTTGCTTCTGGGCATACCTTGTGTTGGGTTCTAGACTATAGGTTTAGGTTCCTTAGGATACTCCTAGGGAGTGCTTGTGGGAGTGGCCTTCCCCACAGATCTGTGTGAGCTAAATGCACTACAAGGCAGAGGGTGGAAGGAGGCCACTGGAGGGGATTTCATGCCAACTCTTCCAGAGTCTTCCTCCTGCCCTTCCAATCTGGATTTTCTAGCCCCAAGAATGATTTTTCCCACCAAAATCTGACTATGAGAGCTCTCTTTAGGATTTCAGAATATCTACAAAGACCTCTTCTGAGAGTTCTTTACCTTTAGTCTTGGAATTTCTCTTGGTCCTCTGGCTTAATTTTCTAAGTATTTTGTAGCTTGTCTATGACACCTTCACTATCTAGGAAAAGGCTAGTTTTTACCTGTTTTTTTTCTTCAAATGAGTTAATTTCTTTTTTAAAATAATTTATTTATTCTAATTAGGTATATATGACAGAAGAACGCAAATTTTGAATCATTGTACACAATTGCAGCACAACTTTTCATTTCTCTGGTTTCACACAATGTAGCATTGCATCATATGTTCAGTCACACATGTACCTAGGGTAATGATGTCCATCTCATCTCACCTTCTTTCCTGCTCCCATGCCTCTTCCCCCGCTTTGGCTTGTCAATTTTTCTCCATTCCCCCTACCCATTATGGATTAGCATCCACTTATCAGAGAGAACATTCAGCTTTTGGTTTGTTTGTTTTTAATTTTATTTATTTTAATTAGATGACAGAAGAATGCATTTTGATTCATTGTACACAATTGCAGCACAACTTTTCATTTCTCTGATTGCACATGATGTAGCATTGCACCACATGTGCAGTCATACATGTACCTAGGGTAATAATATCCATCACATTCCACCATATTTCTTGCCACCATACCCCCTCCCTTCCCCTCCCTCCCCTTTGCCCAATCAAAGTTTCTCTATTTTTCCTATGCCTCCCCCCATTATGGATCAGCATCCACTTATCAGAGAGAACATTCAGCCTTTGTTTTTTTGGGATTGGCTTACTTCACTTAGATGATATTCTCCAACTCCATCCATTTACCTGCAAATGCCATAATTTTATTCTCTTTTAATGCTGAGCAATATCCCACTGTGTATATGTACCAAAGTTCATTATTATGTTCATATGTACCATTCATCTATTGAAGAGCATCTAGGTTGGTTCCACAGTTTAGCTACTGTGAATTGAGCTGCCATAGACATTGATGTGACTCTGTTACTAAAATATGCTGTTTTAAGTTCTTTGGGTACAGACGGAGGAATGGGACAGCTGAGTCAAATGGTGGTTACATTCCAAGTTTTCTAAGGTATCTCCATACAACTTTCCAGATTAGTTGCACCTATTTTCAGTCTTACCAGCAATGTATGAGTGTGCCTTTCCCCCCACATCCTCACTAACACTTATTGTTGTCTGTATTCTTTTTTTTTTTTAAAGAGAGAGTGAGAGTGAGAGAGGAGAGAGAGAGAGAGAGAGATTTTTTAATTTTTTTTTTTTTTTTTTTTTTTTTTTTTTTTTTTTTTTTTTTTTTTAGTTCTCGGCGGACACAACATCTTTGTTGGTATGTGGTGCTGAGGATCGAGCCCGGGCCGCACGCATTCCAGGCGAGCGTGCTACCGCTTGAGCCACATCCCCAGCCCTGTTGTCTGTATTCTTGATAACTGCCATTCTTGATAACTGGCATGAGATGAAACCTTAGAGTAGTTTTTATTTGCAGTTCTCTAATTACTAGAGATGCTGAACATTTTTTCATATATTTGTTGATTGATTGTCTATCTTCTTCTGAGAAGTGTCTGTTCAGCTCCTTAACCCATTTATTGAGTGGGATGTTTGCTTTTTGGTGTTAAGTTTTTTGAGTTCTTTATATATCATAGAGATTAGTGCTCTATCTGATGTGCATGTGGCAAAAATTTGCTCCCAAAATGCAGGCTCTTTCTTCACCTCATTGATTGTTTCTTTTGCTGAGAAGAAGCTTTTTAGTTTGAATCTATCCTATTTATTGATTCTTGATTTTATTTCTTGCACTTTAGGAGTCTTGTTAAGGAAGTCGGGGCCTAATCTGACATTAAGGAGATTTGGGCCTACTTTTTCCTCTATTAGGTGCAGGTCTCTGGTCTAATTCCTAGGTCCTTGATCCACTTTGAGTTGAGTTTTGTGCATGGTGAGAGATAGGGGCTTAGTATCATTTTGCTGCATATGGCTTTCCATATTTCCCAACAACAATTGTTGAAGAGGCTATCTTTTATCCAATGTATGTTTTTGATGCCTTTGTCTAGTATGAGATAACTGTATTTATGTGGGTTTTTCTCTGTGTCTTCTAACCTGTACCATTGGTCTACGTGCCTCTTTTGGTGCCAATACTATGCCTTTTTTGTCACTATAGCCTTGTAGTATAGTTTAAGGTCTGGTATTGTAATACCTCCTGCTTCACTCTTCTTGTTAAGGATTGTTTTAGCTATTCTGGGTCTCTTATTTTTCCAAATGATTTTCATGATTGCTTTTTCTATTTATATAAAGAATGACATTGGGATTTTAATTGGAATCACATTGAATCTGTATAGTGCTTTGGGTAGTGTGGCCATTTTGGCAATATTAATTTTGCCTATCCAAGAGCTTGGGAGATCTTACCATCTTCTAAGATGTTATCCAATTTCTTTCTTTAGTGTTCTGTAGTTTTCATTATAGAGGTCTTTCACCTCTTTTGTTAAATTGATTACCAAGTATTTTATTTATTTATTTATTTGTGGCTAATGTGAATGGGGTAGTTTTCCTAGTTTCTCTTTCAGAGGATTCACCACCAATGTATAACAATGCATTTGATTTATCGGTATTGATTTTATATCCTGTTAATTTGCTGAATTCATTTATTAATTCTAGAAGTTTTCTGATGGAGTTTTTTGGATCCTCTAAGTACAGAATCATGCCATCAGCAAATAATGTTAGTTGAGTTATTCTTTTCCTATTTTTATCCCTTTAATTACTTTCGTCTGTCTAATTACTCTAGCTGGAGTTTTAAGGACTATGTGAATAAAAGTGTTGAAAGAGGGCATCCCTGTCTTGTTCCAGTTTTTAGAGGGAATGCTTCCAGTTTTTCTCCATTTAGAATAATGTTGGCCTTGGATTTAACAAGATAGCTTTTACAATGTTGAGGTATGTTCCTACTATACCTAGTTTTTCTAGTGTTTTGAACATGAAAGAGTGCTGTACTTTGTCAAATGCTTTCTCTGCATCAATTGATATAATCATATGATTCTTACTTCTAAGTTTATTGATGTGATGAATTGCGTTTATTGATTTGCATATGTTGAACCATCCTTGCATCCTTGGAATGAACCCCACTCAATCATGGTGCACTGTTTTTTAAAATATGTTTTTGTCAGAAATAACATATGTATAAAATGTTTTTTTAAATATGTTTTGCCAGAATTTTATTGAGAATTTTTGCATCTATATTCATCAGGGATATTGGTCTGAAATTTTCTTTCCTTGATGTGTCTCTGTCTTGTTTTAGTATCGGGATGATACTAGCTTTGTAGAATGAATTTGGAAGGGTTCTCTTCTTTTCTATTTCATGGAATAATTTGAGAAGTATTGGTATTAATTCTTCTTTATAGGTCTTATAGAACTCAGCTATGAATTCGTCTGGTAAATGAGTTAATTTTAAGTGATACAGAATTCAGAGTAGAACAAAGACCAAAGAGCAGACTCTGGCAGGGTTCTAGGCTGGGTTTACTTTACATTTAGAGTTGCTGAGGAATGGCTAAATTAAGACTATGAGTTTTGTTTTTTTACATAAGTTTATTTTAAAATTTAACAACAGATTCCCAGACAACACTCAGCTAGCAATAAGTGACAAAAGATGTTATGGCAAGGGAGTCATAGTCATTAGAAAGGAATGGAATTGAGTATCACCATCATCTCAGGCATAAGGAACAGCTTACTTTTTGCCAGATTTCATAATTCAACCTGTGGCTAGGGGACTCTTCCCTGTAGCCTTCAACTTTAGCTCCTCAAATTTCTTTTGTTCTCATTTATGTTTCTGCTTGAAAGCTTTTTATATCCATCTCTTTGGCCTGCTTCTTGGCTGTTTCAGAGATGTCTTTTTGCCACCTTCGTGGCCAGACCTGGAACCTGTTGCCTTTTCCATATTCTCCTTCCCTAGTTTAATCTTTAATCAAGCTTGGATTCTTCAATTTTTGTCTTTTAAGTTTATGGCTAGGTCAAGTTTTTCCTGAAGTCTCAGAGCCCTAATGGTGGGCAGATAGGCTGGCTCCTGGAACCCTGATGCAAGATAGCCAGTGACAATAATTTATGCCTTCAATAGCCCCAGTAGGCTCTTTTGCTTTTACAAAGAGCTTTCCTGTGCCCTAAATATGAGTTTTCTTTCCTTGGGGACCTTAACTGAAATGGCAGTAGTCTAAGATGTTGAGACGTGATCAGGTTCTTCTCCCTCTCTTGGAACCTGGTGGTAAACCTCTGTCTAGCTAATACAGCTTAATTTACATTAAGTTTTGCAGGGCTGGCTTCCCATTCATTCATTCACTTTATAGTATTATTGGATATATATATATATATATATATATATATATATATATATATATATGTCAGAAACTGCTAGGTTGCTGGGCACATAAGAAGTGAACAAGACTTTCCCTTGGAGTCTTACAGTTTATTTAGGGAGATAGATATAGATATCTTTTTAAAATTTTTATATCTGATACTGGGGATTGAACCCAGGAGCTGGGTTCCACTGAGCTATATCCCCAGACCTTTTAATTTTAAGACAAGGTTTCAGGGCTGGGGATGTGGCTCAAGCGGTAGCGTGCTCGCCTGGCATGCGTGCGGCCCGGGTTCGATCCTCAGCACCACATACCAACAAAGATGTTGTGTCCGCCGAGAACTAAAAAATAAATATTAAAAATTCTCTCTCTCTCTCTCTCTCTCTCTCTCTCTCTCTCTCACTCTCTCTTTAAAAAAAAAAAGACAAGGTTTCACTAGGTTGCTGAGGGTTTTGCTATATTGCTGAGATTGGCCTCGAACTTTAGATCCTTCAGCTGTAGCCTTGAGTCCCTGGGATTACAGGTGTGTGCCACTATGCCCAGTGTTATACATATAGACACTTTAATACAAATAAACTATAACTAAAAATTATAAATATAAAACAAAAAACCCACTACTTTCATGTGGCTTCTCTGGGATGTGTGTTTGTATACACAGTTTGGGGAAAGCACCTCAGAGGAATTTGGTTAACAAAATAGATTAGGTTAGCAAAATATCTTGCAGGTTAGGAAGTGAAACAAAATTTCAAGGAGGCAGCAGTCAGTAGTAATAAATGCTATGGAGGGGCTGGAGATGTGGCTCAAGCGGTAGTGCGCTCGCCTGGCATGCGTGCGGCCCGGGTTCGATCCTCAGCACCACATACCAACAAAGATGTTGTGTCCGCCGAGAACTAAAAAATAAATATTAAAAAATTCTCTCTCTCTCTCTCTCTCTCTCTCTCTCTCTCTCTCTCTCTTTAAAAAAAAATAATAAATAAATAAATAAATGCTATGGAGGCAAGAGTAAGAATCTGAAAAATATTGGGTTAATAGTAGGAATATGTTAGTGAGAAAAGTCTCAATGGAGTTTTGTGGGGAGGAAGGCAGATTGTAGTACATTTGGGAATGAATGAAAGATGAAGAAGTGGAAATCTTGATTTAGTATTTTTTCATGAAAAAATTCTTGAAGAATGAGATAGTAGAACAGCAACTTGAAAGAATTTTGGTGTCTACATTCTACATAGGATTCCTTTTGAAAAAGTAGAGAGTTTATAACCTTTAAGTGCTTCTTTAATAAGAAGAGGAACTTTAAAATATATCATAGAGGGGGTATAAGGGATCCAGAGCATTGATCAAGAAATTAACCTTGTAGAGAAGAAAGAGAAACTTTTTTTTATACTTGTAGATGGACAGAGTTGCCTTTATTTTATTTTTATGTGGTGCTAAGAATGGAACCCAGTGCCACACACATGCTAAGCAAGCACTTTGCCACTGAGCTACAGCCCCAGCCTAGAAAGAGAAACTTTTGTAGAGAAGAAAGAGTAACTCTTTCTTTCAAACTGGGGGACAGATAAGTGTGTGGAAAGGCAACTGGCATTCAAGGTATTAGTTCATGGCTCAGAACCTGTTTCTCCAAATGGGGAAGGAAGTAAAGAATGGTGTGGGACTGGGGTTTGGCAGGGCTGGATATGGGATTAGGTATAAGATTGAGCAACCCAAAAGAGGTGGCTGCTTATGGCTTGTACTAAGACAGCAAAGTAGAATGAGCCCACAGTCAAAACTGAATACTAGAGATTCATAGAGGAGTCAATATTTATGGTTCTTTGATCCTATCAATCTACTAAATCATGTAAGACTTCAGCTGCTGAGGAAATAAAACTTGTGGAAGAGAATGAAACTTTAGTAGCAGTTATTCCATTTAAAATGTCCTGTTCTAATACAAAAGTCATAAACCCTATTTATTAATATAAACTTTAGATAGAATTGTACTTTTAACCATGGGATGACTTATCTCAGCAATTTTATTGACCAGTATGGTAGGAGGGTAAGAAGATGAGAGTATTGGTGATGGCTTGAGGGGGTTGAAGAATACACCATAGATATTGGCTGGAAAGGAAAAGGACTGAAGCTAGAGTTTGAGTGATGATGGGAGGAGCAAGAGTGAGCAAAAGTATGGAGACCAGGCAGGGTTGGAAAGCAGGTACAATGGGAGTAGAGGGAGGATATATGATCCAGAAGGTTAGCAAGGTTGACCGAAAGGAAGATATCCAGGACTGTAGGCTTATAGGGTGATGAGTTGGGAGAATAGTCTTTCCATTATTTGTACATAGTATTATGTAATACTGAGTTGACAGAAATCACACTTAAAGCAAAATGATTATTCATTTATCAGAAAGGAAGGGGTTGTCATGCACAAATCTATGTGAATATAGCTCCATGACTGAGGTATAGAACAAACTGTATTTTCTCAGTATTTGACATCTGTATAGGTGATAGACAGGCTCTAATAGTGTCATATCGCATCCTCTCTAGCTCCTCCTTTCACTGACCAAAGGTGGCAAGGCCCACCTCTAGGTATCTGACCTCTTTGCTCTGCATTTTCCCTCCTTTTTTTTTTTTTTTTTTTTTTTAAACTCAGGTCTCAACTTGACTATGAAGTTCCTGTGGAGAAGGCCTTACCAAAGAGAAGTACTTCCTTCTTACCTGAGACTTCCTTCTTGGGTAGCCAGGTGATGACCATTCTGAATTCAGAGAAATACTTGAAGAGCATCCACTTCTTCTATCTCAATGTGGCTCCCAGTCGGTACTTTATGTAAGAGCCTTTATCCAGACCTCTTCTGCATCCCCAACTCCCTGATTTTCTCCCATGCTATCTAGTTCCCCTTTTTTTCTCCCCATGTACATTCCTCTCCCTGTTCTTTATCCACATACTCTTCCTCTGTCTCCCAGTTTCCCTCTTTCTTCTGTTCAGCCTTCTCCTCTCCATTATCTACCTCCTCTTTGCCCTTTTTCTTTTTCTTTTTTTTACTGTTATGTGCACTTTAATAAGTATTTCAAGAGACAAAACATGCCCAGATCTTTGCCCTCTTTTGCTCCTGTAGCATTTTGTCTTAGTTATCCTTTTCTTACTTTTTTCCTCTTTTTTATTCTATTCTATACTGGAGAAACATTTGGTCATAGCCTCAGAAGCAAATTTAATGATGATATCTTTCAACTCCAGTGCAAGAATCAGATGTTGAAATCTTAACAGTGTCTGGGAAGCTGTGTTTTTTCTAGGGGCATCCTACTCCTTAGACTGAATAAAAGTCTACTTTCTTAAAACTTTTATCTTTGGTCCTAGTTTTATCTCTGGGACGAAACAACTCTCCCCTTCCACATGACTTGAGGCAATCATTCTTTCATTTTCTCTCATTAGATCTTAATCTTAGTTATTTAAAAATATTTTTAAAATTTTTAAGTTTTTATCTTCTTATTTTGCAATGCTAGAGAGCAAACCTAGACCTTTGCATATAGTAGGCAAGCACTCTACCATGGAGCTATATTCCCAACTGAATATTTTTTTTATTTTTATTTTATTTTATTTTATTTTATTTTTCATGGTTAGATAAGCTTTATTCAAATGTCTGCATAAATATGACTTGATGTCAAACAAGAAGTTTTTCCAAAGGGCTAAAATTTATTAAGCAGTAAAATTCAGCGCTTCCCTTTGGTCTGTCTCTGAATTTAGCTGACCAACACATCATTATTAATAGTCTGCACTCACTGCTCATTTTCATCACTCACATTTCTCAGATCTTTGGGTGGCATTTTTCATTTCTCAGGAAATTTCTTAAATTGCATTTAGAAACAGGACGAGGGTTTTACCTGCTCATTTCTACTTCAGAGGCAAAACCACATCCCTTGATTCTCATTTTAATTGTGGGTGTTTGCAAATGGTGTGCAACTGAGGAACTTAATGTTAAAATACAAAAAATATGGTATAATCTCCATGTGCTAAAACAATAACTTCATTTTAATATTTTCATTAAAGAATTATTTTTATTATTTCTCCACAAAGAAGCTATAAAAACACCTATAAAAGCATTGAAAAAACACTTTAAAATCCTGGATTTATGACGGGTACCTTGTTAGCACACGCCTATAATTCCTGACACTTGGGAGGCTGAGGCAGGAGGATCACAAGTTCAAGGCCAACCTCAGAAATTTACTGAGACCCTATCTCAAAATAAAAAATAAAAAGGGCTGGGAATGTAACTCAGTGGTTAATTGTCCCTGAGTTCAATCCCCAGTACCCCAAATTTTTTTTAAAAAATTAGAATAAAACAAAATCTTGGATGGATGATATTTCTATGATTTACAACTAAGAATAAAATGCTAAATTCTATGAGAGAATTTCTGAATTATTTTGATAGAAATTTGCTAGAAAGAATCAGAAAAATTTCAGGCTGGGAGTAGAGTGCATGCTTAGCATGTATAAGGTTCTAGATTTGATCCCTAGTCCCCAAACCAAACAACAACTAAAAAAATTATTTCTATTTCAACTCCCAATTTAGTTTTGAAAAGCAACACATTTGTTGACAGTCACTAATGATATTAATCTGGAAGGCAGAGATTTGTACATGAGGAGAGTTGGGTCCTTTAAGGTAACAAATGGAAGTGCTCTTCTCTTATTTTTCTCTTACATTAAAAAAAATTATTTATTTTTATTCTTCCCTTTCATTTTCAATAACAGTAAAAATATACACATGGTTAAAAAATGCATAAAGTACAGAAAGATCTAAAACAAAGTAAATATCCTTTTCCTATAACATGACAGATGTGATGTCTTCAAAATCCTTTAGGAGTCATATGAGTAACACACCAACTAAGTCTTTTCAGGCCTTTGGAACTGTGTTGTTTCCTATAACACCTCTGCTACAGAGGAAACATGCATTCTTCTCCTTCATAAAGAAAGTTTAAAGGGCAACAGTCACACACCGCTCAGAGACAACAAAATCCAGGTAGCACCTCAGACACCACTGGGTCTAGTTGTAGCTCCAGAGAGTCCCAGGTAACATCCAGAGACAGTGCTGTAGGAGTTCAGCCAAGTCCTTCCTCGATGCCCCGGATCCTCCTGGCCAGCTGCACATCCTTGGGGAAAAGAGTGACTCGGCCAGCATGTAAAGAGAGGAGGTAGGCATCCTCAAAGAGGTGAACTAAAAATGCTTCTGCTGCCTCTTGAAGGGCCAACAGGGCCTGGGCTTGCCAACTGAAGTCCACACCACGTGTGAATTTCATACATATTTCTCTTGCCAGGCGGCTGAAGGGGTACTTCCTTATCAAGAGGTCTGTGCTCTTCTGTAGATTTTTGATCTCCTTAATCCAGCGAATTCTTCTCCGACTATGTTGACGAAAGGAAGAACCTAAGGAGGCTTCCCGCCGCGGGGTCCCGCGAGGTGGACTCCCGCTGCGCCTCTTCGGGGTCTCTGGCTTGCGGCGTCGGCGGCGAGGGCCCATCGCCGGCCACAAAGGGTCCCGGCTCCCGGTCGCCCCACGGATCCTGTTCGGTCTTGCGGTCCCGTAGCTGAAGGCTGGTTACCGACAGAGGACGCGAGAGCACCCGGGCGGAGGGCCACTCTTATTTTTATTTTTTAAAAAATATTTATTTTTTAGTTTTAGGTGAACACAATGTCTTTATTTTTTTATTTTTATGTGGTGTTGAGGATCGAACTCAGCGTCCCACACATGCCAGGCAAGTGCACTACTGCTTGAGCCACATCCCCAGTCCCAATATTTTTTATTTTTTATTGCAATATAATAACTAGCTATTTATGGGGTAGAATGTGGTATTTCAATTTATGTATACACTGTGTGTAATGATCAGAGTAATTGGCATTTTTATCATTTATCAAATAATATTACTTATCATTTCTTTTCTTCTTTCTGTAACCCAGTGGTGTTCAACCACTGAGCCTTATCCCCAGCCCATTTTTAATTTATTTTGAGACAGGGAGTAAGTTGTTTAGGGCCTTGCTAAATTGCTGAGGCTAGCTCTGAACTTGTGATCCTCCTGCCTTAGCCTCCCTCACCACAAGGATTATTGGCATGAGCTACCGTGCCTGGCATCATTTATCATTTTTTTGTGTGTTGAGAACATTCAAAATCCTCTCTTCTAGCTGTTTAGAAATAGTCAATTAATAGTTGTCACCTGTAGTTTTCCTACTGTGCTATAGAACTTTAGAAGTTATTCCTCCTATCTAGATGTATCCCTGTACCCATTAATCATCCTCTCTCCATCCTTTCCTCCCCCACACCCTCTCAGGCTCTGGTAACCACTGTTATGATGGACATTTTTTTCACATTTTAACATCTCTGAAATTGAAGTGCATCTTACAAATTGATAGGGTATCACATTGGAAGCATTTATTTTATCTTAGTGTCTCATAAAATAATGCTACAGATTACAACTGGTGGTGTTTTAAATTAGATATAAGATATCTGAGTAGGGATATACAAATGTCTTGCAACAAGCTACATGGTGTTTTTCTTCCTTTTCATCTATCTTTGGCTTCAATTCCTTGATAATATTGTTCCATCTTTTTAGTTTAAAAACAATGTCATTCTCTTTTCCCCTCTTCCTGTCTTCTGCCTTCCTTCCTGCCTCCTTTCCCATCTTCCCCATCCTTCTCTTGTCTCTTCTTAAAATCTATACAAGTCCCTTTGGTTCCCACTAATCAGAGCTATTTTTTAAAGGCCCTACAATCTGATAGTGGTGCCACCAAACAAAGTGAATCCTGAGCACTACATCTTTTCTCCCTTTGGGATTCTGCATGTACATCCTGTGGAGGGCAGTGAAACGATGACATTGGGTACCTGGCACCACCACTCTGTTCTGTGGCAAAAACTTCAGTTCATTCCATTTTTTAAGAATTTCCTCTTGCGCAAAGCTTTAACCTGGTAGGTGGTGATGGGGCTGGGATTTGGAGGGGAAATGAATGAGAGCAATAGTAAATTATTACTGACCTGTAATTTGTAGTTGGAAGAAGAATGTGAAGTTGCAGGGGCTGTGTCGGCTCCGGACTCTCCTGGGGAATCAACTGCTTTTGGCTGTACCCCACTTTGGAGCTGGGCTGCTCCATATTAACAGGTAAAGTCTTAAAAACCCAACTTCAATAGTTTTTTTAAAGTTATTATTATTTTTTTTGTGGTGCTGAGGATTGAACCCAGGATCTTACCCATGTGAGGCAAGCATTCTACCAACTGAGCTATATCCCCAGCCCCTTAAAAAATATTTTGGCAAAAAATAACAACACGTTCATTGTTGAAAAAATGAAAACAAAAAAGCATGAAGGAAAAAAATAAAGTTCTAATCCTACCACCCTTAAATAATCACTATGATGATTTTATTACATATCCTCCTAGTCTTTTTTCTATCACATATATAAAATGTGATCAAATGTGATCATATGTTACATAGTGTATATGTAACATGATCTGAACATATCTCCATGTAATTACATGTTCTATATTATCTTGTCCCAGATATTACACAACTATTAAATATCAAGTCTAGCGGTCTAATTCAGATGTTTGAATCCAATTTTTTTGTTCTTTCAGTGCTATTATTTCTATTCCTTTCATTTCGGGAAAATATTGGTTATTCTTATTTTTGGTACTTCTTTGCCTTCCCTTCATGATGCTTCAGCTTTTCACAAGCATATTCTGTAATAGGAGTTGGAGAATCAAAAAGCTGTGGAGCCTAAGCAGGAGGTATTGAAGGAATGCCAAATGTAAAGAGGTTAGGTGAAGAAACTGGGAGTCTTGGGGGAACTGGAATCTGGAGATTGCATCTGAAGAGGACAATCACTACTCAGTTTCAACTAATTGTCATTTGGGAATATAGGTTCAGCATGATCAGCCACCTTATTTTTCAGGACTTCCTGAAGTCTACATTTTGTATTGAAATTTCTTAATTTTAACTCTCTGGCTCAAATTTTAATTAAAACACCATACTGGAGCACATTGAAAAACTTTCAGTATGAATCTGATCCATTGGTTATGAGTTTGCAACCTCTGTTCTAGGCAGTTTTCATCCTCTAGTCTTACCCAGTCCTCCTGATGTAATTGAAAGCATAAGGACTTTGGAGGGTAGAATTTAGATCCTGAATACTAGCAAGGGACTTTACTCTTTAAGCCTCGGTTTCCTGATCTGCAAACTGGGATAAAGATTTATGTTTGCACAGCTATAATGAAAATTAAATGAAATTGTGGTTATAAAGTACCAAGTTCCATGCCTTTTAGTAGGCACTGAATAAATGACACCTGTTATGATTATCCTGTCTACTTATTGAGGGCCTTTCATATTTTTCAAGGATGTTTAGAGATATGGAGTTCTCTGGGGAGAAGTGGGAAAAAGAAATGGGCTTCCTCAGAGGTGGTCAGCCTATAGAGGACTTGCAGTGTCATTACTTTTGATCCTAAAACTGATTTGTTGATGTAGACTTTTGGAGCCTTCAGCTTCCCTATTCCAAGGAAGAAGCCCCTTTGTCTCTTTCAGAGTTAAACCTTAGAACTTATCTGACCCTCTCTCCTGGTAGAGATGTCACTAGGTATAAACATTTTTACATACCCTGAGCCTCTTCCAAGTAATTTCCTAGCCAGAAACTCTCTAGGCTTGAACTCTTCCAGAGAACTCTGAAGAGGAAGCTGTCTCTGTTGCTTATTGGAAATATTACAATCTTTGTAAACATTTGCTCAGTCTGGGGTGAGCTGGGCTGGGAAGAAATCAAAGGTGTGTAAAGAGAGAGAGCTGGGATTCTATCCTAATTAGCTTATTCCTTGATTCTAGGCTTCTGCAAGAGTTCCACTCTGTGTCCTGGCTACCCCAGGAGCCAGATAGATGTTATGAACTCCAAGATCTGCAGAAGGCTCTAGCCAAGGAGAACTACAAGGCTCTACGGTTACTCAATCACTTTCTAAAGCTCTGTACATCTATTCTTAAACTGGTAAGGAGCCCTAGTTTATTATAAACCTTTTCTCCCAGCTGCTCTCTGCAGAGTTCCAGTCTTCTTTTATGGGATCCTCTGTGTGACACAACTCTGTAATTAGATCAGAGCCATTGTCCTGCCCGGCAATAGCAGTCTCTGCAAATAGATGGATCAATAATAGGTGAGCAGACACTGGGACTCAACTTTTCCTGAGGGTTGGTCCTAGCCTAGGATCATGTCTGTTTTGTCAGTTGTTTGTGCTGACAATAGGGAATTAGAGTACTGAAGAGTTTAAGAACTAGAATCCTGATTTCTCATGCTGCTGGGATTATCTCTGAACCTATCTTGAATCTTTGATAGTCCACTTCAGATGCATGCAAGGATGGAATCCTTCCTAGCTATGACTTTGTTTGACTTTTCTGACTCAAGATAGGACTACTCTATGGTATGATGTGCATTTCAGGGTTGCTTCCTCCTTGCCCCTCCACGTCAGACAAAAAGTAACCTTTAGCTGAGATCTTGCCAAGCACTTTCCTCTTCTCTGTTCTGCTTCCCTCACTCCCTTAGGGTTTTTTTTTTCCTCCTTCAATAAATCATATTTTCCAAAATCTCATACTCAGGGTCTGCTTCTAGGAAAATCAACTTTAGAAAACATGCATTATTAGACCAAGCTCATTTATTACTTTATTCAAATATCCCTACAGGCACAATAATTTTTTGACCTATTTTATCTTTCAGCTTCTGAATAGTACATGTTAAATATCTCCCCTGTGACTATAGATTTGTTAATTTATTCCTTGTTCTTTTAGTTTTTGTAACATGTATTTAAAAATCATGTTGTTATGTGCATAAAAATTCATAACATTATTTCTTGTGTGACTTATAAATAAAAAGTCTTCATTCTTTTTTTTTCTTTTTCTTTCTTTCTTTTTTTTTTTTTTTTTGGTGTGTGTGTGTGTGTGTGTGGTCCCCAGTTAAACTCAGGGATGCTTTTCCACTGAGCTACATTCTCAGCCCTTTTTATTTTGACATGGAGTACTGGTAAGTTGCCCAGGTTGACCTTGATCTTGCCACCTTCCTGCCTCAGTTTCCTGAGGATATTTTATATTTGTTTTTATTTTTTCCATATTTTTATTGGCACATTATAGTTAGTACTTAATGGTGGGATTATTTGTTACATATTTGTACATGCACACAATTTAACAATACATTTAGCAATATCATTCCCCAGTTTTTTTTCTTTCCCTGTCCTCCTCCCTCTCCCTAGTTCCTTATATCCCTTTTATTTTAAAGCACACTTTATTACTTTACTTTTTGTGTATCATAAATATATGAGAAACATTTAGTCTGAGAGTCTAAATCTTATAACAGGTTTATCTCATTTACTATGATTACTGATAGATTTAGACTCCATCTTGGTGTTTTCTGTTTCCTATTATTTCTAGTTGAGTCTTCCTATGTTTCTTTTCTTGGATTGTTTACAGTTTTGTTGCTACCCACTGTCCTGCAGTGATTTGGATATTATATACTTTATTCTTGTGATTGCTCAGGCACTATTCAGTGTCTTCTCATCTTTCTTAGTTATTGACTGGTGATTTTGTTTCTTTTCATAGACTCTACTTGTTGAGGAATGGTGGATATGTGACTCAGTTACAGGCAATGAAATCTAAGTGAAAGTAACTGGAAAAATTTTTAGAGGTAGATCCATCTGAAATGTATTTTTGGACCTTTCCTATCTTATTAGCTAACCCTTGGATGAAATTTCTGGTGATGGAAAAGCCATATCACTGTGATTAGGGTGAAAGTCATACTAAGGATGGAGAAATGGAGAAAACAAAATGATTTGACTGATTTGGGCCAAATCTATGGATTTCTTTTATTTTCTTTGGGCCATTCTGGGAACCAAACCCTGGGCCTTTGCACATGCTAGGTAAATGCTCTACCACTGAGATATACTCTCAGCCCTGGATTTCTTATTGAATTAAATAAATAAACTTTCTACTTGTTTAAGCCACATTTTTTCTAGTTTTCTGTTTCCTGCACTTGAATGCATATGTATAGCTGTTCCACTCAAATTTTTATAACAATCTCTTTCAAGTATTTTTCTAATAGTACCTTCTCAGGGAGACCCTTTCTGATCACCCTATTTAAAATTAGCACCAGGACTCCCAACCCTTCTTTCCCTTCCTTTTTTTTTTTTTTGTGGCACTTACCACCTTTCCACATACAGTATAAACTATTAATTATGTTTTGGTCATTATTCATTATGCCCACAGAGGACAGGGATTTTTATGTATTTAATTCACTGAAATATCTCCAGTGCTTATTGCAGAATATGCCAAAAACAGGTGCTCAGTGAGTATTAGCTGAATGAATGACAAGTGTGAATTTGTATTCATAACTTTCCCCAAGCATAATAAGAACCTTAGTACTCTCCTAATTTTCTTTCTCTTCTCTCATTCTCTCCTCATTCTTCTTATTCCTCTTTTTGTCTGGCTTCCTATTATTCTTACCTTGCCATCTAGAATTTCAGTTTTGCATTGTTAAGAGTATTGTTTTGTAACATATTCATATAAAATTATCAGTATTTTTCACCAATTTCTTTGCCCATTAAAGCTTCTTGAAGACAATGTTACTCTCTTGGATTCATTTTCTTTTGTCTGAAGTATCTTATTCCTTTTTTCAAAAAAAAAATTTTCCCTAGTTGTAGATGGACACAATACCTTTACCTTATTTATTTATATGTGGTGCTGAAGATTGAACCCAGGACCCCACACGTGCTAGGCAAGTGCTCTACCACTGAGCCACAACCCCAGTCCAATTATTACTCATTTTTTTTTCAGGAAGAATCTTTGGATGGTAAATTTTCTGAGTCTTTATATATCTAAGTATGTCTTTATTCATTCTTCAACTTCAATGATACTATGGCAAGGTATAGGATTTCAGGGTTAAAAATTTTTTTCTCATAATTTAGAAGTTAGTATGCCTAGTGCTGGTGTCTATCAACTATGTTCCGTTATAGTAATAATTATTATTGTTGTTGTTTATGTGATTTTATCCTAATGGATGCTTTAGACCCTTTCCATGTGAGATGTTATATTCTTTATACAAAAATTTACAGTGGACCTATTCGATACTGGGCACCATATTAAGCAATTAAAAAATGAAATGAGGCTTAGTAGAGGGTCCTTCCTTAAGGAGCTCACAGTGTAGTGGATGAGCCATACAAGTTTCTAGATAACGATGGTGTTCTGGACTAAGGGCTATGTGGTAGGAAGAGCACACTTTACCAAGCCTGAGGACATGTTTGTGTATCATGTGCCTTGCTTAGGACTTAACTACAGTTCTGAAGACTGAGACTTGAGCACATGAATAGTGTAAACACAATCCACAGATTGAACCAATCAGTTCTAATCATGAGCTCTGTGTAGAATCGGAAGGAACAGGACAACATCAAGGGCAAAGGGTCTATCTGGACCTATATAACTTTATTATTTCTCCCTTATGTTCCTCAATAGAACTTGACAATCATCAATTCTCTGCATAGGCTGAGAATCCTCCTAGATCTGTGAATAATTCCAAAGAGACTCCCAAGCTTTGTCCCACATTTCCCCTCCTTCAATAGAAAGTCTGTTAGTGTCAGAAATAGCTTCTACTAGAACATAAAACAATATTATGCTACTTAGCAGGCCACATTACCCAGACCTAATGGTTAAGTCCATGTTCTGGAATTATTGCTGAGCTTTACTCACCTATTTTTTTTGTCTGTTCTATGTATTGTGAAGTTCTTGGTGTTTTTTGTTTGTTTGCTTCTTTTTTTAAAAAAATGATATAATTAGTTATACATAACAGTAGAATGCATTTTGACACATCATATATAAATGGAGTATAACTTCTCATTCATCTGGTTGTACATGGTGCAGAGTTACACAGGCCATACAATCATATATACACATAGTGTAATAATGTCTGATTCATTCTACTATCATTCCTACTCCCTTGCCCCCTTCCCTCTCTTCACTCTCCTCTATTCCAACATACCTCTATTCTACCTGCTCCCCTTATTATGAATTATCATATCCATATTGGAGAAAACATTTAGCCTTTGATTTTTTTTTGGATTGGCTTGCTTTGCTTAGCATAATATTCTCCAGTTCCATCCATTTACTGGCAAATGCCATAATTTAATTCTTCGTTAAAGTTGAATAATACTCCATTGTGTGTATATACCACAGTTTCTTTATCCATTCATCAGTCGAAGGGCACCTAGGTTGG
The DNA here is from genome assembly GCF_964194105.1 of Spermophilus citellus. Lineage (NCBI taxonomy): Eukaryota > Metazoa > Chordata > Mammalia > Rodentia > Sciuridae > Spermophilus > Spermophilus citellus. The sequence goes on from NC_138183.1 coordinate 199,587,171, forward strand.
TTCCATAATTTAGCAATGTGAATTTAGCTGCAATAAATATTAATGTGGCTATGTCACTGTAGTATGCTAATTTTAAGTCCTTTAGTATAAACCTAGGAGTGAATGACTGGGTCAAATGGTGGTTCCATTACAAGTTTTCTGAGGAATCTCCATACTACTTTACAGAATGGTTGCACCAATTTGCAGTCCCATCAACAATGTATGAGTATACCTTTTCCCCCACATCCTCACCAACATTTATTGGTGCTTGTATTCTTGATGATTAGAAAATTTGTGTCTATAGAACTTCACTAAAGTTCCATCCTGAGGGCTTTGAATATATTCAAAATATGTGTGATAGGGGTGGCCTATTGCATTAGCACATTAGGCTTCCTCTTAAAAGATGTCCTGCATTTTGTATCTTCTCAGGTCATATAAAAATTTCTGGGCTAGGGCTGGGGATATAGCTCAGTTGATAGAGTATTTCCCTCACATGCACAAGGCCCTGGATTTAATCTGTAATACCACAAAATAATAATAATAATTCTGGGGCTGGGGCTCAAAATGTAGCTCAGTGGTACATTTGTCCTGATTTTCAAGGCCTTAAATTTAGTCCCCAGTACTGCCAAAACAAGCAAACAAGTCAAAACAAACAAATTCTGGGGCTAATCTCAACTTAAAAGGAGCACTCTGTGCGCATATCTAGGTTCTGGGTTCTAGACCTGATTGTTTGCAGAGACCAGTGGGTGGCTATTTACTCTCCATACTTCTATCTCCAGTTTCCACTCTTTATGCTGACAGGTTCATGAGGATACATACAACATGCAACAGAAGCTGCAGGAGTATGTGCAAAACTGCAACAAGACAGGTCAAGGCTCCATATACACTCAGAGGGTACAGTGCCAGAAGCTAAAGCAGAAGCTGAAGCAAGCAGAGACATGGTTACTGCAACTAGGAAAGTTGGCCCGCCTGATCAACTACATGATTTGTCAGAGCCTTGTTTCAATCTTAGAAGATGAAATAACCTCTTTTGTCGCCAACATCCTACAAGTGAGGTGGTGGGTGGAGGTGGGAAGGCATTCAAGAGCCAGGTGGTGAGAGATATATAATGACATGTAGCAACACAATCTTTCTTGACCCTTCTTTTACAGGCTCCAAGGCAAAACCCCTTTCTTGTATCACGGTTGGTCTTCAGTGATGATTGTGGCCAGCTATCACAAGTGCCCTGTATTGAAAATATAATCCAGATTGTAACTGGTGGCCTACAGTCTATCAAGAACTCTGCTCTGCAGGTATCTGAATTGGGCAGGGGAATGGCTATAAAAATCCCTGGTTCCTACGTCTGTTATTAGAAGTTCTCAGACAGGTTTGAATCCATTCTTTCCCCCGATTTCTTCCTCTTCTCCATATCCTAACATGAAGGTAATGCAGTCTGCAGACCTGAAGACCTCCAGGGATCTCCTGTATTCTGAAGGTATTCAAGGAGATTTAGGGAGTAGGAAGGCTGGGAAGAAGGGAAGGGAACATAAAGAGCATGAATGGTATGGGAAATGATCAGGAGGCCCAAGCTATAGGGGCAGGCCTTGGGCATGAATGGACCAGCTCTAACCTGGGAATTGCACATGTGTGTTGGGAGTTGGGAGAGTTGGGGGGTGTTCTTGCTTGCTAATTCATGTGCAGTGAGGGAGAATATAAAGAGTGTGAGTACACTGTCCTTCCCCTGGTTCATCTAAAACTCTTAAGGTTTTTTTTCTAACATCATAGTTATATTTTATATCCTGTTGAATTAGATTGCTAGGTTAATTTGGACTTGTTTGAAGAGTTCTACTCATTCAATATTTAATTTATACAGTTCTTTTCATTTCCTATGGAATAATTCATTAGTATTATTGAGATATTATCAAATTTGTTAACCCTCAGGGAAGGAATACATCTTTACATTTCCTTTATTTAGAGTACTAATACTGTCACAAATAAAACCATGAAATGTATTCAAAATCATATCTGACATATAGATGCTTTTTAATTTTCCCATTTAACTGATAATGTCTTAGTTACAATGATTTAAAGAGGAAGTTAATTTAAGGAAAAGATGACAATGAAAAAAAGTTCAATAAAAAGAGCCTTTTTTTTTCTTTTTACAAATCACAGTGGTTGGGGAACACTTTTTCCAAAAATGAGTTTAGGTTAATTTATAGAGACTATTGATATTTTTAGTTGTAGATGGACACAATACTTTTTATTTATTTTATTTTTAAAGAATATTTTTTAGTTGTAGTTGGACACAATATCTTTATGTATGTATGTATGTATGTATGTGGTGCTGAGGATTGAACCCAGGATTCACACGTGCTAGGCTCTACCACTGAGTCACAACAACCCCAGCCCTCCCCTAAAGTTTTATACAAAAGTTTCAAGAATGACACTATGAACTCTTGTTTTACATAGTGCATTGGAAAGGGGAAAGACTTTGGAATGAAACACATTAATTTACTGGTCTGGACAGTGGAAATAACAAAACTACCTAAGAAAAAGGATTGTTTTGAAGGTTAGAAGAGGTAATGTGTCTAGAATAGTGCTGAGTACTTAGTAATTCATGCTACAGATCTTCTACTATTATTAGTATTAAAGATTTAAATAAATCAGACTCTTCACTGTATTTTCTCATTATATGCTGCTTTAACTTCCTTGGAATTGTTTTAAAAAACTTAAATTTTTATTCTAAATTCTGAAATTTCAAATACCACCTTCAATGCCTAAGGTCATCCATTCCATTTTTTAAAGAGCGGCATAGACTGATGTATTTAGGAGTAAAATGTCATGATATTTGTATTTTACTTTCAAATAGTTTAGGGGAGACTAAAACATAGAAGGAAAATCAGAACAATGTGACAAATGTTATTAAATCTAAGTGGATAGATAAGAGAGTTCATAGTGTCATTCTTGAAACTTTTGTATAAAACTTTAGGGGAGGGCTGGGGTTGTTGTGACTCAGTGGTAGAGCCTAGCACATAAAGATATTGTGTCCAACTATAACTAAAAATATTCTTTAAAAATAAAATAAATAAAAAGTATTGTGTCCATCTACAACTAAAAATAAGCATATTAAAAAACTTCAGGGGAAAAAGATCTGCAAAATCAGATTAATATAATGGAGAAATAGAACCAAAGTTCTGATTTAAGATTGTCTCTAGATTCTTAAGAAAAATGGAGCAATTTTCAATAAAATAAATATGTAGCAGATAAAACATTACTAATAGTTTTTAAGAAACATACCTCCAACTGAGAAATCTATACTTAAATAAGACAAGATTTAATAAAAAGAACTGAAAATGTAACTCAGTGGTAAAGTTCCCTAAGTTCCAAGCCCAGTACCAAAACAAAGACACCACCACAAATAAAAAGCCTGGTGTGGTGGCACACACCTGTAATCCCAATGAATAGAAAGGCTGAAGCAGGAGGATTATAAATTGGCAGTCAGCCTGGGCAATTTAGTGAGACTATGTCCCCCCAAAAGGACTGGGGATGTAGCTCAGGGCTAAAGCACCCGTGGGTTCTATCCCCAGTACTGCAAAATATTTTGGGGTTTTACCTGTTTTCTGGTTTGTCTGTTGTCTTGTTATTCCCCTCTATCTCTTTACTCACAAATCCTGATACCATGTGGGTCTTGAGGCTGTGAGTGGTCTGTCCCTACTCACTTACATTTTGGAATTTGTAAGGATCCCTTGTCCCCATTTGTTAAAAATGTTAACCACTTTTGGTTTTGCTATTTAATTGCTCTATTATATTAATGTGGGGATTTTGAAACTATGTTGTTACTGTTATCATCTCAGAATCCCTTCTGGTGTTATTATTCTTGGTTTTTTTTTTTAAAGAGAGAGAGAGAGAGAGAGAGAGAGAGAGAGAGAGAGAGAGAGAGAGAGAATTTTTTAATCTTTATTTTTTAGTTTTCGGCGGGCACAACATCTTTGTTGGTATGTGGTGCTGAGGATTGAACCCGGGCCGCATGCATGCCAGGCGAGCGCGCTACCACTTGAGCCACATCCCCAGCCCTTATTCTTGTTTTTATGTGGAATAGAAACTGTAAGGTGTTAGAGACAAGGGCCAAACCAGGGAGAAAAGTTAGAAGGGTATTGCAATAATGCAGTGAGAGAAGTGGTGATTTGGACTTCCCTGATAGGGCAGGTGATGGTAGATATGGTGAGAATTAGTTGGCTTTGAGTAGAAGAGTGAAAGATGACTAAAGATTTTGACTAGAGAATGTAGAAGAATGGAGTTCTCTTTACTGAAATTAGAAGACTATTGAAGAAAGAATTTTCTATGAAGTGGGGAAAAGAAATCAGAGCTCATTTTTGTCCCTGTTAAGTTTGAATGTATGTTAGATTATCTATATAGATGTGGAGTAGGCAGTCATTTAAGTGGGATTAGAATTCAGGGAGAGACCTGGACTAGGGATAAATTTGGATACAACTAGATGGTACTTAAAAGCTATGAGGCTGGGTGAGATCTAGGGAGTGTGTAAGATGGAGAAGAGATCTGAGGTCTGAGCCTCAGAAGCACTATATAGTTTAGATATGGGTGCAACAGATCTAATTTCTGAACATTTTGATGCTTTTTTGCCTTTTTTTGTTTTGGAAAAAAAAGTTTTTACAGGAATCCTGATCTTGGCAATTAACCAGTTCCTAAAGTGCTAAGGGGGAGGCTAGGGTCAAGGATATTTGTTAGGGCAGACACTTGAGGACTGGCATGCTCAACATTCTTTCCCACTCCCCACTCTTTCTGTGGAAGCTGGAATGCTATAAACTACACTTCCCAGACCCCCTTGCACCTAGGTGTCATATGTGATTTTGAATACATTAATTAGGTCTACATGAGATTTCAACCAGGAATTAAGTTGGGGAGAAAGGCATATATGCCATCCACTCTGCAGATTGTACATAGCAGATACAGTGTTTTATAGCTGGTTGGTGTGGCATCAACATCCCAATTTGCACATAGCACTGAATGCTTAGCAACCCGTTTAACTTGTTGGAATAATTCCCTTCCTGTGACACTAGTTAGAGTAAATTCTACTCTCTGCACCTGAATTCTAACAAATTCCTTCCTGGAGTCTGATTTACTGTGTTTGTGATGTATATGTATTTATAAACTCATGGGCAGGGGATGGGGAATGTGGTGTGATATAAGTGCACATACTCAGGGTGGGAAGATATGTGTAGGGGCTCTGGAAGGCACTCCAGATGTACTCCACTAGATATGCATGTGCTTTACTAGAAGATGATGAAGTCGAAGAGGAAGACTCAAACATAGAATTCGTGAAGCCCAAGTTCCTGGGTCAACCCAGCAATGCTGTTCGTATATTCTGTGGCCCTAGAATAGGATTGGTAAAGCCTTGGAAGTCTCAGCCAATTGCTGATCTCCTGGAGGTCCATGGGCACAGGCTACGGGGCCAGTACTTGCCCCCCAATTATAATCAGCTACAGGAAGACTTAGACAACAACATTCGAATCCACCAGGCTTTAAATATACAACATGCACTGATGGAGGTGAGAACAGGTTTAAGGAATGGAATACTGCCCACCAATTTCCTCATAGCCACCCCTTCTGCCCTAATCACCTTGTCTACACTTAGGACATGCTGTGGGAGGTGCAGGATTTCTGCAGGGAACATCACTGGATAACAGATATTTATAAATTCCTGAAATCCTGGGGGCCCCAGAAGCTGGAAGACATGAGAGGCTGTCCCATCAAGAACTACGTACAGCTGGTGAGCTCCCTGAATGATTGGCAGACCCGTGTCTCCAATATGCCTATTGAGTTGCTGACAAGAGGAAAGTTGCTGCTGCTTAGCTGCCACAATATGAAGGCAGAGCTGGGTGAGTATTGCTTGTTTTCCCTCCTTTCCTCCTTATGTCTGACCACATAGCTTGCTTTGTCCTTAGAATGTTCTTCAGGGACCTTTGGCACAGGCCCCTAATTGGACTTTTGAAGCCTCCCCGAGCTCCAGGACTTAGCCTGTTTCCTTTGGCATCAAATTTATGATCACTAGTGACTCAGTTCATTCCCTATGCTCCCTAGGATTCACATTGCTATTGCCCCACATTTTTTATTATTATGACATATAAGTAATTTAACCCAAATGTGACTTAATAGAAAGTTTAACTGCTCTTTGGGCTACTGAGTTCAGTTTCTTCACAGAAGTACTCAGGAATTTAGGATACCCCTTCTCTGCATGTAACAGAGTTGGAATTTATGCCACAATATATATGTGTAAGCTGGGAGCAGTGGTGCATATCTGTAATCTAGTGGCCCAGGAGGCTGAGGCAGAAGGATGACAAGTTTAAGGCCAGCTTCAGCAATTTAGTGAGGCTCTATGCAAAATAGTGAGACCCTGTCTCAAAATTAAAAAAAAAATGGCTGGGGATATGACTCAGTTAGCACCTCTGCATTCTATCCTATCCCTGGTACCAAAAAATTTTGTATGTGTAAACACTTACTTTCTTTAACTGATCTTATCTCACTCTTCAGTCCTAACTTCTGTGGGTAGTGATAGAAGATCATTTCCTTCCCAATTAAAGAAAGTTTTTTTCATTTAAAGCAGCCACTGATCTAATTCAGTCTGTTTTGTGTATTCGGTGAATTCAAAATTCATACCACAGTTCTGGGTTTGGGTTTTGTTGTTGTTGTTGTTGTTCTTAAGTGTCCTCTGTTCAATTTTCCTTCCCCAGATGCCATCTGGCACTGAGGAGGGCTGCTGGGATGCATGCTCTTCTTTGTACAGTACTTTGTAAAGCCTGGGGGCCTCAGAAGCTGGAATGATCCCCCAAACCTGCTACATCCTTGCCTGGTTTTGACATTGATGTTTCTAGTGATGCTGTGTCCTGGTTGATGTAGCTGAGATGTGTCTTCTTGGCCTAATGGGGTCACAGAGTGATTACCCTTCCTATCTTGGCCCCTCCTTGGCTCCTTCTGGAATGGCAGATCTTTGGGGTTTTAGTAAATCCTTCATCCAGTCTTGGTCTTGAGCTAGCCACCCCCAGAGTATTTACTTCAGGGCCTCTCAACTCTCCATGCAGAACCTCGTCCAGGTCACTGGCTGTCACTTCTCTGCTACTTTCTGAATCTCCTGCTATTTAAGACTATCATGGACTTATAAGCTTTAGAGGTGGCTTCTTTTGCCACAACATATCATATCATGTTTTCTATTCTGCGATGGCTATTTCATGTTAGCACGAGAGCAACCCGAAAGGTGGTGGTCTCATCCCAAACTTCTATATAGAAAGTGGGACTCACCACTACTCTGCTCTCTGTTTCCTCCTCAGCTTGTCTCGGTTTCCCTCCTCTTGCTGCTTCTATCCTATTAGGTCAAAGCCCACTTGTTGATATCCCTCAGTCTCTGAGAAATTTGGTTTACCACATGATATTTCCCCTCTTTTTTCTTTTCTCCCATGGGAAGGATGTCTTATGCTATTGTGTACTAGATAAGTACCTCAGCCTAGGAGATGGTCTTGGAGAGGCTCATGATGTAAGCCATATTTTTTTTTCCCTAGGAAATAGGGAGATTGTTCCCTCACTTACCCTCCTACAGAGACTAGATACTACTGGACCCATGATCCCCCAAATCTGCATTTTTATGAAGGTGAAGAGGCCTTGGAATTAGGGCTGGGAAAGAGTGTGCCTGCCTAGCCCTCTGTGCCTGTGTTCCTTGACAAATTGATGCACAGGCCTCATTAAGTATCTTATGGGCCAATAAAACTTGTTGCTCTTGTGCAGGGGGTTCAAGTTGGCAACACAGGAAAAGGGGGAGCCTGTAATTGGTCTGCTTTCTTCCTGGCCCTGTTTTGGGCGGGATTTGCTTCACCTTGATACACCTTGCTTCTTTCTAGTTTGTTAGCTTCTTTATCCTTAGTTCAGAATCAACTGGCCCTTTGAAAGGAGCAGGTGGGAGAGACAAGCACTGAATTTAGAATCCTGGCTCAGTTTTTCACTTGCTTTGTGACTTAAGATCTATGAGCTCCTGTTTCTTTGTTTGTAACCTGGGCATGCATTCAAGGTTACAGGAAGGAGATTTATCTGTAGTGCTTCTGGCATTCAATATGGCATGCAGTAGGAATTTAGTGCATTTTAAAATTCATCATCTTCTTTTCTGTCTACTTTCATCCTTCTTGCTGATCGTATTTTATCTTCTTACCCTCTAACTCTATTCTTCTTGGACCTCCTTGCACAGTGAAGAACATACTTACACTCCAGTGAATTGGTCTTGCAGGAAACTTAGGGTGATCCTTTATTACTCCCCCTCTTTAAATCTACCACATCCAAGGCCTCACAAAATCCTTTCCATTCTTCTGCCTCCCAAATATCTCTCAAATCTGTTTTCCTGTCCATCTCTAGCTCCCAATGCCAAGAAAACCTATTTTATCAAACCATTGCTCTTTTATCCCATAAGGTGTCACTCTTGCACTCCCTATTTGGGTTGCACTCCTATTTGCCTTTACCTGCCTGATACTATTGGTCCAAAATTAGAACCATTCTCCTGGCCCGGCTGTCACGCATGAGGGGGATGCTTTGAAAAAGCATGAATGAGTTTAAATCCTGTGTTCTGTTAAATATAGAGTGTCCTTCAATAAGTTCCCTCTTGATAGGTTTTGTCAGTCTCAGCTATTGCTTATCTGTCCTCTTAACTACTACTTTCTCCAAGGCTCTGAAAGTGCCGTACCCATAATGTCTCAATTATCTGCTTTCTATATTCACTTTTATACTTTCTGGTTGCAGAGATGCTACTAGGAGATAGAATTTACTTTACACAAAATGTTTTAAATGTTTATGTGTATGTATTATATATGTACACACATATATAATGTATATGTACATTATATTTAACTATTTAATATATGTTTATAATTTGAGCAATAATAGAGTAAAGCCAGGATGCCTGAGTTTGAATTCTTGCTTTAAAACTGTATGTTTTTATTTTTAAAATTTAATTAATCAATTAATTTATTTTGGGAGGTATTGGGGATTGAACTCAGGGGCACTGGACCAACTGAGCCACATCCCCAGCCCTATTTTGTATTTTATTTAGAGACAAGGTCTCACTGAGTTGTTTAGTGCCTCGCCATTGCTGAGGCTAACTTTGAACTCATGATCCTCCTGCCTCAGCCTCCCAAGCAACTGGGATTACAGGCGTGCACCACCACACCCAGCTTTATTTATTTTTTTTTACTAGAGCTTTATAGTTATAATATTAGTTGTGTTCATTCTGACAAACTCACCCATTCATAGAATACAATTTCAGTTCATAATTCCCCCTTTTCCCTCCCCTGTTCTCCTTCTTCTACTCTACAGATTTCCCTTTTGCTCGTGTATTTATTTATATTGAATTGGTTCTTTTTATTTATACATAAAGGTGAAATTCCCTGTGGTATATTTATATATGCATATGACATTATTTTTTAAAGAAGTATTGCCTCCCCTTCTCATCCCTCCACTTTGCCTCTCAATCTTCTTTTTCTACACTACTGATCATCCCCTATATCTTCATGATACCTATCCTTCCCTCCTGTACCAAACTGTAGGCCCACCAACAAAGTACAGATGCACCTTTTCCTGTACATCCTCACCAGCATTATTGGTATTTGTATTCTTTTGTTGTTTAAGTTTTTATTTTTATATTTTAATTTAAAAACAGTTTTAAAAAATCTGTTCTAATTAGTTATATATGACAATAGAATGCATTTTGGCATATTGTACACAAATGGAGCACAACTTCTCATTCCTCTGGCTGTGCAGAGTCACTCCAGTAGTGTAATCATACATGTATATGGGGTAATAATATCTGTCTCATTCTCCCATCCTTCCCATCCCCACAACCCCTCCCCTCCCCTCGCTCCCCTCTGCACAATCCAAAATTCCTTCATTCATCACTACTCACCCCCAAAACTGGATCAGTATCTGTTTATCAGAAAACATTTGGCCTTTGATTTTGGGGGGATTGGCTTATTTCACTTAGCATAATATTCTCTAGGTCCATCCATTTACCAGCAAATGACAGAATTTCATTCTTCTTTAAGGCTGAGTAATATTCCATTTCATATATACCACATTTTTTATCCATTCATATCTTGAAGGGCATCCATAGTTTAGCTATTGTGAGTTGAACTCCTATCAACATTGATGTGGCTACATCACTGTAGTATGCTGATTTTAAGTCCTTTGTATATAAACAAAGGAATAGGATAACTGGATCAAATGGCTGTACCATTCCAAGTTTTCTGAGGAATCTCCCATACTGCTTTCCAGAGTGGTTTCACCAAATTTTAGTCCCACCAGCAATGTATGAGTATACCTTTTCCCCCACATCCTTGCCAACATTTATTATTGCTGTATTCTTGATAACTGCCATTCTGACTAGAGTGAGAGGAAACCTTAGAGTAGTTTTGATTTGCATTTCTCTAATTGCTAGAGATGATGAACATGTTTTCATGTTTGCTGATTGATTGTATTTCTTCTTCTGAGAAGTGTCTGTTCAGTACCTCAGCCCATTTATACACAATGGAGTATTACTCTGCATTAAAAAATGACAAAATCATAGAATTTGCAGGGAAATGGATGGCACTAGAGCAGATTATGCTTGGTGAAGCTAGCCAATCCCTAAAAAACAAATACCAAATGTCTTCTTTGATATAATGAGAGCAACTAAGAATAGAGCAGGGAGGAAGAGCAGGAAGAAAAGATTAACATTAAACAGAGACATGAAGGGGGAGGGAAAGGGAGAGAAAAGGGGAATTGCATGGAAATGGAGGGATATCCTCATTGTTATACAAAATTACATATAAGAGGCTGTGAGGGGAATGGGAAAATAAACAAGGAGAGAAATAAATCACAGTAGATGGGGTAGATAGAGAAGATGGGAGGGGAGGGGAGGGGGGATAGTATAGGATAGGAAAGGTAGCAGAATACAACAGTTACTAGTATGGCATTATGTAAAAATGTGGATGTGTAACTGATATGATTTTGCAATCTGTGTTTGGGGTAAAAATGGGAGTTCATAACTCACTCGAAGCTTATGTATGAAATATGATATGTCAAGAGCTTTGTAATGTTTTGAACAACCAATAAAAAATAAAATAAATAAATAAAAAAAATAAAAAAAGAATTGTTTTCTTTCATTCTGTGAAGAATTCATTGGTATTTTGATGGGGATTGCACTGAATCTATACATTTCTTTGGATACTATGGCCATTTTGACAATATTAATTCTGCCTATCCAAGAATGTGGAAGATCTTTCCCTCTTGTACAGTCTTCTTCAATTTCTTCCTTCAGTGTACTACAATTATCACTGTAGAGTTCTTTACCTCCTTAGTTAGATTAATTCCCAAGTATTTCATTATTATGTTTTTTAGGTTACTGTGAATAGGGTGGTTTTCCTGAGTTCTTCCTCAGCTGAATCAATGTTGGAATGTAGAAAAGCTATTGATTTTATGGGTGTTGATCTTGTATTTTGCTTGTATTTTGCTGAACTTCTAATCTCTAGAAGTCTACTGTTGGAGTTTTTTTTTTTTTTGGATCTTCTAGATACAGGATCATGTCATTGGCAAAGAAAGATAGTTGGACTTCTTTTCCTATTTGTATCCCTTTGATTTTCTTTTCTTGCCTCCTGGTTTTGTCTTATGTTTTGAGGACTACATTGAATATAAATGGTGAGAGTGGACATCCTTGTCTTGGTCCTCATTTAAAAGAAAAGGTTTTTAGTGTTTTTCTATTCAGTATGATAATGGCTTTGGGTTTTTTTTTTTAAAGAGAGAGTGAGAGAGGAGAGAGAGAGAGAGAATTTTTAATATTTATTTTTTTTTTAGTTCTCGGCGGACACAACATCTTTGTTGGTATGTGGTGCTGAGGATCGAACCCGGGCCGCACGCATGCCAGGCGAGCGCGCTACAGCTTGAGCCACATCCCCAGCCCCTGGCTTTGGGCTTTTCATAAATGGCCTGTACAATGTTGAGGAAGGTTCCTTCTCCAGCATATGAATGGGTACTTTTTAATATGAGTGGGTACTGGATTTGAGGTGATCATGTGATTCTTATCCTAATTCTGTTTAAGTGGTGAATTACATTTATTGATTTGCATATGTTGAACCAAACTTACATCTCTGGAATTAAACCTATTTGATTATGATGTGTTGTCTTCTGTATGTGTTTTTTAAACAGTTTGCTAATATCTTATTAAAGATATTTGTATCTATGTTCATCAGGGATACTGGTCTGTAGTTTTCTTTCCTTGATGCACTTTTGTGTGGTTTTGGTATCAGGGTTATACTGGTTTCATACAATGTATTTGGCCATTCCCTTTCAATTTCATGCAATAATTTGAGAAAGACTGGTGTTAGTTCATCTGTAAAGGTCTGGTAGAACTCAGTTGAGAATCCATCTGGTCCTGGGCTTTTCTTTTTTGGAAGGTTTTAAATTTCTGTTTCAATTTCATTACTTGATAGTGGTCTGTTTAGGTTTTATTTTCCTGGTTCCATTTAGGCAGGTCATATGTGTCTATAAATTTGTCAATGTTGTCTAGATTTTCCAGTTCACTGGAGTATAAATTTTCAAATAGGTTCTAATTACCCTTGGAATTTCAGTAGAGTCTATGGTAATATCTCCTTTGTTATCTTTAATTTTATTGATTTGGGTCTTCTTTTGCCCTCTTTTGGGTTAGTCTGGCTAATGGTTTGACAATTTAATTTATCTTTTTGGAGCAACAACTCTTCATTGCATTGATCTGATGCATTGGTTTTTTTTTTTATTCTCAATTTTGTTAATTTTTGCTCTGATCATAATTATTTTCTTATTTTACTGGTTTTGTAAACAGTTTGTTCTTTTTCTAAGGCCTAGAGGTGAAGCATAAGCTTATGTATTTGGGATCTCTCTATTTTTTTAATGTAGGCTCTTGGTTGTATAAATTTTCCTCTTAGAACTGCTTTCATATTGTCCCAGAGATTTTTTATATGTTGTTATCTCTGTTCACTTTCATTTCTAAGAATTTCTTGATTTCTATTCATTTCTTCTTTGGTCCATTATTCTTTAATTATTTTTTGGTATCCATGTGTTTATGTTGTTTCTATTATCTTTATTCCTGATGATTTCTAGCTTCATACCATTATGATCTGATAGGATGCATGGGATTATATTGATTTTTTTTTTACTAAAATTTTTTTTTATGGCCCAGAAATGGTCTATTTTGGAGAAAGTTCCATGAGCTGCTGAGAAGATGGTAAAAGTGAGATATTCTGTAGATGTCTGTAAGGTTCATTTGCTTTATAGTATTATTTAGATTGGAGATATCTTTATTGATGTTATGTTTTGATAACCTATTAGTGATAATAATATAGTATTATTGTGTTGAGTTCTATGTTAGATTTAGTGACATGGAGGGTTTCTTTTTTTGGGGGGGGGTAATTGGATGCATGCTTGATATCTGCTTTATCAGATGAGAAAATAGCTCCCCCCTTATTATTCTGGGAATCTGTATGCACAGAATATTTTTTTTCCAACCTTTTACCTTCAGCCTGTGGTGTCTTTCCTTATGAGTCTCCTGTAAACAACTGTCATGTTCCTCATGACTAAAACATTCAGGGTCACTCCAGGTGAACTGGGTTGCACGAAATAACCACACAGAGACAGAGATACCTTTTTCTTTGGGGTCCTGTGAAGGCTCCTCTGACTTTAAGGGTCCTCAGAGAGCAAGTGAGTGCTGAACTCTTTTATTGAGGATAAGCCATTCAAATGAGGCAAGGGGTCAGGTTTCAGGCGGTTGAGTCTAGCTTCATAATGTCTGCTGTCAACAGGTTGACTGACATCTAGGAAGTCCACACCCAAAGGCAGAGGGAGAGAAGGGGACACCAAAGTTTTTCCATGGAACATTCTATCCCAAACAGGGCAAAGGGGTTAATATCACAAAGGAACAGGTAAGCATAGCTCAATCCTTGGGGTGACACGCCTATGTCTGAAGATGCATCCTCAAACATCCAAGACCAGGGCAATGTCCAGTTCATTATGAGATGTAGTGACAGTCAAAGCCTCTCCTCTATGGGAAGGAGAATGTGAATCGTTCAGAGTGGCTCCCCACAAACAACATATAGTTTGATCCATTCTGCTAATTTATGTCTTTTAACTGGGGGGTTAAGACCCTTAACATTCAGTGTTAGTATGGATATGTGTTTGTGTTTTCCTACCATTTTCTTTTTTTGCTGTATTTAATACTGTCCTATTCTCCTTTAAAAGATTATTAATTTCATTCCTACATTTGGGATCTTTGGGATTTGTTTTTGAGTTCCTCTGTGTGCAGTTTATCTCTGAGTATTCTTTGTAGTGTTAGCTTGGTGCTCATGAATACTTTGAGTCTTATCATGGAAAGTTTTTATTTCCCCCTCAAATTTGAAGCTGAGCTTTGCTGGTATACTAACCTTGGCTGGTGTATTAACCTTGTTTCCTTTTATAACTTGGAATATCTCATTCCAGGCCATCCTTAATTTTTAGGATCTGATTTGAGGTATTAGAAGTGAGCCATATTGGTTTGCCTCTAAATGTGACCTTTTCTTCTTGTGGTCTTTAATATTCTTTCCTTATTTTCCATGTTAGGCATTTTGATTATGATATGTCTTCTAGAACTTCTTGTTTGAATAGGTCTATTTGGGGTCTTGCAAGCTTCCTGGATGTGTGTGTGTATGTGTGTGTGTGCGCGCACCTCTCATTTATGATCTCCTTGAAAATTTTCTTTATTCCTTTAGCTTGTATCTCCATGTTGTATTCTATCCCAGTGATTCTCAGGTTTTGTGTCTTGATGTTGTCCCAGATTTCTTTTATCTTCTGATTATGTTCTATTATTTTTTTCCCTTTATTATTTTGTGTACTCAAATTCATGTGTCCTGTCTTTAGGGCCTGAAGTTCTGTCTCAAGGGCTGAAGTTCTATTTTCTACATGATCTAATTTGTTAGTGATAATTTTAAGTAAATTTTTAATTTGGTTTATTGTTTCATTTTTATGAGTTCTGATTGTTTTCTTTTTACTATTTCTATTTCTTTATTGAAGTGGTCTTTCATCTCCCTTCATTGGGGAATTGTGAATTTTGGGGGGAGATTTGTTTGCTGTTTCCTTATGTTTTCAGAGTTCTTGTACTTGTGATCAATAGAGATGGATTTCCTTTCCTCTTTTTTATATGTGTCCTTTTGTTTGTAATTATCTTTTTGTCTTGGAGGTCTTTGTTTTTGATATATGAGGAGATATCAAGGGGTCAGACCTGAGTTTCCTAATTGTTCTTCCTTGGGTCCTTGTTTTGGTTTGAAGCTTTTGTCTCCTCCATTCTTTGAGCTGGAGAATGTCAAAGCTCTGGTCAGGTTAAATTGTGTGTAGGGTGAGATTCACTGTTGCTTGTTTGAGATGCAGTTATTTCTCAGCTGCAGGATCTCTACTCTATGATCACAATCTCTTTCCAGGCCCGCTTAGAGGGGGACTCAGGAGTGGTACTAATGTCAGCAACAGATGTTCACCTTTAAGATAAATATCTGGTGTCTACTTTGACATCTGTAACACTAATTGCTGCATGTATAGGAATAATAGTGGGGTCAGCATTTGACCACAGGACCAATAATTAAAAACCATGAATTACATTTGACAGTAGGTTGTCCAGTATATTAATAGTCACACCAACTTGAATGGGGTAGGAATTACATAGTCTAATCATTAGTTTGGGTTTTTTTTTGGAGGGGGGTACCAGGGATTGAACTCAGGGGAACTCAACTACTGAGCCACATCCCCAGCCCTGTTTTGTGTTTTATTAGAGACAGGGTCTCACTGAGTTGCTTAACACCTTGCTAAATTGCTGAGGTTGGCTTTGAATTCCTTATTCTTCTGCCTCCTGAGCCGCTTGGATTACAGGCATGTAGTTTGGGTTTTTATCACTTCTATTCTTTGTATTAAAATGTAGCTGGAGATTAATTTGTGCATGAAGCCAGGTGTGCTGTCTTTTGGTTAATTTAGTTTAGCAATAGAGTTTCTATCCGTAAACCTGTAGTATCCCTATAGTTTCCTAGCACCTCACAGAGTAGGGCAAAACAAACGATATTAAAAACTAATACAAATAGTATACAGCATTAAAATAAATACCCTGTCTCTACTATGACATCTACAACATTATTTACCACAAAACCCAGGAATGGTGGGGTCAGTAATCGTCAACAATGAAAACAATAATCATGAACTAGATCTAGCATTAAAGCAAACAGCAGGTGTCAATTATGTCATCCATAGCAATAATGATTGCATCAGTGTTAATAGTGGAAGCAGGAGTTATAGAAGCCAATTAGTTCCGAAAAATGGTAAAAATACAGTTAAATAGGGGAAAAGAAAAAGTGCTAGGAAGGTAGAAAAGAATGTACAATTTGAAAATGTGAATAGAGAGAATGCAGAAGAGATATAGCAGGTGATACTCATAAGGAAGGAGTGGAAAATTAGGAGAAGTATAGTAAAGGGATAGTGGAAAAGAGAACAATAGAATTTGGCTGTTAGCAGAAGATAAGAGAGAAAGCCAAGAGAAACGAACAAATGAAAACCATATAAAACAAAGCAAAAATGTACAAACCAAAAACCCTAACCCTCAAAATACAAGGCAAGGAAAAATGACTACATTAAAAAATGCTAAAAATGAGGAAAAAAAGTGTTTGTATATATTGCCACTAACCAAGATTTTTAATGAAAAATGAAGGAAATGTCTCCACTGAGGTAGTCAAAATGTTTGAACATGGATGGTCACTGACTGTACCCAGCTGTCTTTCTTTCCATTTTTTCTTGAGCTGTATACTGAAAGAAAGAGAACAGGAGTAGGGGTTGTTAACCCCTTCCTGTTTTTGCTTTGTTCTCTGAGCTGCCAGTTGGAGTGACCTAAGACTGAAGCTGTTTGCTTCCCTTCTCACTGGTATGATTTGGGATGGATTAGGAAGTACTGTCAGTGGAGTTTTGTCCATATAGACCAGGTCTGTGCACTCCCAGGCTTTTGCACAGTTCTGTGAGGGAAGTTCCATCAGGTGTGGCTTAGGTCTAAACAGGCCTCAGGGGCTTTGTTGGGTGGTTTCTGTTTCAACACACCCTGAGGGCTTGGAGGTGGCTGATCTCTGATGGCAGTCTGAATCTCGGAGCCTCTCAAGAATTCCATTCATGGGGCAGGGGAACTAATCCTCTACTCCCTGTGCTGCCCACAAACACAACCTTCCAGGACTTAATCCCTGAATGTATTCACACTCACCTGTTTAGATTTTTTACTCACTTCAGCTAGTCACATGAAAAATTACCAGACTCAAAGGAGAAGTGAGTTGGGCTTCTCTTTGGTTTTCCAACTTGACTCCCCCTGGGTACAGTCATTTTTTGTGCTTATTTCATGTACATTTTGCTAGGCCACTACATGGCAGTAATTGCAGTGATTGCTCTAATCTCTCGGCTCGCTCCTGCAGCAGCAGCTACCAGCAAGGCTGCCTCAAGATGGCTCCTGCCTCAGCTCTCCGTGACCAGTTGAGAAATAGTGATTTTCAAGCACCAGTGCATGGTGTAACCTCTGGATCTGCTAAGTTCTAGCTGCTTTTTTTTTTTTTTTTTTTTTTTTTTTGATCCCAGGTTTTCCCATAGCAAATCTGTTTCTCTGTGTTCTCCTTCCTTCCGTGATGAATTAGATAGAGCCTCTATTGCTGCTGCACTGTGCTGGTGCTACAGGAGACTCAACTTTAATTCTTTCCTTTTTGTTTGTTGTACCCAAACTTCTGAGCCCCTAAGACACTTTGAATGTTCAATATTTAATTTTAGTGAAATCCCTCCTTCATCCACTTCTCTGAGAACCAATACTCCTTTTGCTTGAATCCTGAGCCACAGAACTACTAGGAGTACAGCCTTCATCTACTCCCTGTATAATGTTGATCAAATTTCTTAACCTCTCTGAGTCTCAATTTGCTTATTTGAAAAATAAGAACAATAACAGTATTTATCTCAAAGGGAATATGTGAGGATAAAATGGGTTAATGCAGGTAAAGTACTTGAAATGTTGTCTGGTACATAATGAGTACCCTATACTGAATTTGGTGGTATACTGTGTTTCTATATTTTATTTTGCTGTTCTGTGCATATTTCAGCATCTCTGAACTTAAGTGTCTTATGATTGATGGCATGTCAGAGTTTAGATTGCATCTTTTTTCTTTTTTAGTTATATATAAGATAATGTGTTGGGTTTTTTTTTTTGACAATTAGTGATATCTTAGATTTTGATGAAGTATCATATGGGGTATTATTCCTGCCTTCTGAGACAGTGAAGTTGTCTGTATTACTAAGGGCAGCTTCCAAGATTATTTTCTGACCCCATGTCCTTTTTTCCTTTAATCCTTAAAGCAAAAGGCAGATTACACGTTCTTTTTAATACTTCCTCTTCTAGAGCAGACAGACTCCAAAAGAGTACTGATAGGGCCCCTGCTATTCATGAACATGTCATCTCCATGACCTTGAAAATACTGTTTTATCTACTCAGAGCACAACACTACACAACACATCCATCTCCAATGTTCTCCTCTCTGAGGAGGTCTTACCAAGTTCGTTCAGGCCCCCTCTCTTTTATTATGCCAGGTTGACAGTTTCTGGGCACTCACAGATGATTTATCTCCTTCTAAGTACCCACTTGTGATCATTCATTTATATATCTGTCTCTGCTATTATATTGTGAACAAACTTTCTGTCTTGCCCATTCACTTTCATCTACCAATGTGGAATACTGCACTCCTTGCTCAGTGTCTAGCCAGTGAATAGCAGCTGGCTAGACACTGAGCAAGGAGTGCAGTAAGCATTCAGTGAGTGAGGAAATGAGTTCATGATTTGGCCTCCCCTTCAGCCCACTCCCACTTGGGACCCATGACACTCCCAATATGTTTCTTTTTCATGCATCCCCTAACACCAGACTCTCCTGTCTCCAGAATCCAAGCTGGACAGTACGAGGAAGGATATTCTTGCAGAGGTACAGAATGAAAGCCGGATCCGCAGTCAGAAACTAATGACAGAGCTCACAGATTTCGTGCGAGTGTTCCAAATCATCAACTCAGACATTCATGCCATTGCCCGGTGCTGCCAGAAGGTAGGTTCTTCCCATCTGTCTGTCCCAGCTTATCCAAGGCCCATCCTTCCCAGAAGCTCAGGAAACTCTTCAGGTCTCTGCTGAACTTCCTAAAGGGCTTGATGTTCTTATGTATTCACATAAATGATCTGTTTTTGCTAATTCTTGCCCTGTTCACATGGCACATAGTTTCCTGGTGTCGGGAGGAGATACTAGTGTAAGGAAAAAGATAGGATCTTGCTTTCAGAGATACTGTTCTGCTCTCTGTGACAGCTAGTCAGATAGGACAATGTTGCCCAGTCATTAGGGTTATGATCTAGTGGGTAAGAAATTGCCTCAGAGAGTCCTGGGTCAGAGGGGGATCTGATCCCCTATTGTCCCTGATTCCATTTGTTGAAAGGCAGCAGCTTGTCCTAAAGCCTCTACTCCAGAAGGCAGGAATGCTCCTTGAGGATGGGCCTAAAGAGTTTCACAGGGTTGTGGGGGTACTGGTCTCATACTGTAATCCCTGCAGTTGAATGAAGCCAATGAACAGTACATCCAGCTGGAGGAGAGAATGGAATATATCCAGTCACTCCTGGAACTCATCCGCAACCATTTTAGCTTCTATAGTGCTGAGAATGAGAAATTGGACATCTCGGTAAGAGGGGATTTCAGGGAGTCAGCCATCCCACCTGGTCCCCATCCTCCACAACCACGTCTATGCCACTTCCCTCTGCTTGTTCCACAGCTTCTGGATATGTGGGAGGCATTTCAGTTTGAGAGAAGCCAGGCCTCAGAGATCCTGCTCAGCAAGCAACATACCATTGTGCCCAAGCTACAGCAGATGATGGCAGCAGCATTGGCACAGTTAGAAGGTCTGTTGCAGAAAGCCCTGTCTTGTCCCTTCATGGACCCTGAACAAGAGCAAAGGAGCATTGAGAACCAGCTTATTGCTTTGGAGCATCAGTACCAGGACACAGTCAGCCGCCTCAATGAACTACACCGTGCTTATGTGACCTTCACTGGTACTGAGGACCACCCCCCCCCCGCCCCGCCCCATTGTCCCATGATCAGTCTCTAACTGAGATAAGGTTGGGACTCAGTCATGTGTCCTGTGTGATTCTAAGCAAGTCTTAGGAATCTTATACCTTCATTGATCTCTTTTATAAATGAACAAAACCTTCATATATTGGGTATTTTAGGTATTGTACTTAGGTGGGAATATAGAGGGCTCAGTCTGGTAGGGAAGGCAAACAGTTGAATGTTTCATTAGAATGTGATGGAGCTAAATACTATGCAGGAGAATTGTGTGTCATCACTGTAGAACTAAGCCTTTGTGTAGTTTTGTTCAATGTAGTTCTATATGAAGGAGCAGCCCCCCCAAAGGAATAATGTCTTTTTATATATTTTTTTAGATATACATGACAGTAGAGTGTATTTTGACATATTATACATACATGGAGTACAACCCATTCCAATTAGGGTCCTACTTTTGTGGTTGTACATGATGTGGAGTTACGCTTTGTGAATTCATATATGAGCAAAGGAAAGTAAAGTCCAATTCATTCTTTTGTCTTTCCTATTCCCATTCCTTTCCCTTCCCTTCATTCCCCTTTGTCTAATCCAGTGAACTTCTATTTTTCCCTCTCTACCCTCCCTTTTTGTGGGTTAGCTTCCACATATCATAGAACATTTGGCCTTTGTTCTTTTGGGACTGGCTTGTTTCATTTAGCATGATATTCTCCAGTTCCCTTCATTTCCTGGCAAATGCCATAATTTCAATCTTCTTTAAGGCTGAGCAATATTCCATTGTGTATATGTACCACATTTTCTTTATCAATTCATCTGCTGAAGGGCACCTAGGTTGGTTTCATAGGTTAGCTATTGTGAATTGAGCTGCTATCAGCATTGATATGGTTGCATCACTACAGTATGCTGATTTTAGGTCCTTTGGGCATAGACCAAGGAGTGGGATAACCAGATCAAATGGTCATTCCATTCCAAGTTTTCTGAGAAATCTCCAGCTGCTTTTCAGAGTGGTTTCACCAATTTTCAGTCCCACCAGCAATGAATGAGTATATCTTTTCCTTCACATCCTTGCCAACATTTATTGTTGCGTGTATTCTTGACAATCGCCATTCTGACTAGAGTGAGATGGAATCTCAGTGCAGTTTTAATTTGCATTTCTCCAATTGCTACAGATATTAAATATTTTTTCATGTATTTGATGACCAATCATATTTCTTCTTCTGTGAAGTGTCTGTTCCTTTGCCTATATATTGATCAGTTTATTTGTTTTTTCAGTGTTAAGTTTTTTTGAGTTATTTATATATCCTGGAGATTAATGTTCTCTTTTAAGTGCAGGTGTTAAAGATTTTCTCCAATTCTGTAGGATCTCTCTTCATATTCTTGATTATTTCCTGATGCTTTCCTGGTGACCTAAACACTCAGACCTTTTAGCCCACCCAGGGACATCATTCCCCGGGTTTCTTGCACCTAAAACAGGGGTCACTCCAGGTAAACTGAAATAACTGGGCCCGTGAAATAACCACACAAGAGACAGAAATACCTTTTTCTTTGGTTGTGTTGTGACAGCTCCTCTGACCTTAAGGGTCTGCAGAAAGGGAGAGAGAGAGCCCACACGTGCTGACCCCTTTTATTGAGGAGAAGCTATTCAAATGAGGCAAGGAGTCAGGTTTCAGGGGGCTAAGTCTAGCTTCATGATGTCTGCTGTCAGCAGTTGACTGACATCTAGGAAGGCCACACCCAAGGGCAGAGTAAGAAAAGGGAACACAGAAAGGGGGTTTCCATGGAACATTCTATCCCAAACAGGGCAAGGGGTAATATTACAAAGGAATAGGTGAGCATAGCTCCACCCATGGGGCTGTAGGAAGGCACGTCCATGCATGAGACACAGTCGCTGGAATCCTAGAAGACCCAGGCTATCCAGCTGCCACACCTTTCAGCAGAGTCAGACCCAGTCACATGCTGGTTTGGCCTCCCACAGTTTCCTTTGCTGTGAAGAAGATCTTAGTTTGATACCATCTCACTTACTGATTCTTGATTTTACTTTTTGTGCTTCTGGCGTATTATTGAGGAAGTCGGTTCCTGAGCTGACATGATAAACATTTGGGCCTACTTTTTCTTCTATTAGATGTAGGGTCTCTGGTTTAATTCCTAGGTCCTTGATTCACTTTGATTTGATTTTTGTGCACGGTAAGAGATAGGAGTTCAATTTCATTCTACTACAGTTTTCACAGCAACATTTGTTGAAGAGGCTATCTTTTCTCCAATGTATGTTTTTGGTGCCTTTGTCTAGTATGCGATAACCACATTTATGTGGGAATGTCTCTGTGTCTGCTAAAGAATGACATCTTGATGTTACAGTAACCAATATGGTCTAGAGGGAAGGCTGCTGAGGGCCTCACCAGCCCACAAAACAGGACAGATGTGTTCATTTAGCCCTTCTATACAGTCGAGCAGGTAGGCTAGTTCCCATCTGTAAAACAAAAACAAAAACATTGTGGGCTGGAGTTTCTTTTTTCAGATTTATCTCTTGGAAAGACACATTATTTGTGAGTTGCTCCTTTGCCAACTACCAACTACTACCATATCTTCCTGTGAGCATCCCCAATCTCAGGGCTGTTTGGTCAGATAAGATAGAGGACACTCTAGAACCACTCTCAAGCTTCTTTAGCAGTGTAGTGAGAAGCCCTTAGCATATACTCTTACCTGATGTGGACCACAAACCTTGACCTTTTCTGTAAGGGGCTGGGATAATTTGTGAAAAATCACAGTAGAGAATTCAGGCCTTGTGGTTTTAGGCCCCCAAAACCCAACAGCATTGCTTTTACTTCTTTCCTCCATCCCTATCTCCTCTCCAAACTTCCAGGTAAAATGACCTAGGATTTTAGATCCAGGTGGTTTAATAACTACCCACAAATTTTAAATCATGGTTCTTCTGTTTTAGTCATTACTTTTAGAGTTTGCTTTATTTTATAACCATGTGAACAACTATTTTGACATATGAGGTTTACTGGTTTTGTTTACTTACTAACATTTATTTTAAATACCACATCTTTTAATTCCTTCCTCAGATGGCTTAGAGTATTTCTCTGAGTATTTTTTCAAAGAAGGGAGTTGTAGACATTAAAATCGTTGTGCTCCTTATATGCTGAGAATGACATTAAAATGTCACAATTTAGGTAAATATTGACTTTTGAAATCACAGATTTGTTTTCAAACTTTGATACTGAATCATTGACTTCCAACATTTAGCATTGGATCAGATATATCTGGTATCAGTCTGATTTTTCTTTTGTATCAATTTATCAATTCTTTTATAATTACTTATATGTGCTATGGTCTCTTTTTTATAGAATTTTTTACTGTATGTTGACTTTACTAGATCTCTCTTTCATTTATTTTCTTCATTCTCACACATTCTTTTATTCCTTTCCTCTGAGTTCTAGATAAAAATTATAAGCTTGTATTATAAACTTCTATCTTCTATGTATCTAGTTTATCTTTTTCATTGTATTCTATATGTATGCATGCTTATGTATACATGTTCATACATGCAAGTGGGTGTTTATGTGTGTGTATACATGCTTATGTATCCTAGCTATATTTGCTGAAGATGACAAAAGCAAAGATACTCCACTAGCAAGAGCCACATTGTGCTCAGATCTATTTCTAATACTGTTTCCCACTGAAAGGAACCAGGGCTACTCAGAGTAATGGATGATTCGGAGAACTGTGGTAGGAAAAGTACAAGATGAGTCTGGAGTATCTTTTATACCAGAAAGTAAGGAAGTGTTAGATTAACAAAGTGATGGTAGCTTGTCACAAGGATATGGGAGGGATGTCAACAGGCCAAATCTGAGACAATCTGAGCAACTAAGTAATATAGTAACAAATTCTAAATTATCAAAAAAAACTCCATTAATTTATTATACATCATAATATTAAATAAATAAAGATAAATAAGTATAGATTCGTGCTTACAGTAGAATACCAGGAGCTAACTGGCAAATGTGAAGAGAGGGCTGGAGTGGTAACATTCTGTAACTGTTACTGGAGTAAAGATCTGGTTAATCAAAGCAAAAGACAAAGGGTTAGCTGGGTACATCAGTACTCACCTGTATACTAGTGTCAGGAGGTTGAGGTAGGAGAATTTCAAGTTCAAAGCCAGCCTGGGAAACTTAGCAAGACCTTATCTCAAAATTGAAAAATAAGGAGGGTTGGGGATATAGATCAGTGGTAGAGCACCGTGGGTTCAATTCTCAGTAATAGGGGAGAGGGGCTTAATTTGTTGAGGCAGGGAAAGTTACTATTAGAAAAGCCAGCTCAACAAGAAGAAAGAGGACTACTATTACAGAGTCATTCTTGCTAGGAGACTGACTGAGTGTGGTGGTTGGTGGGTGTGCCCAGACTGGTGAGCACCTTCCAGCTTCAAGAGGGTTGGATGATACATATCTTATCCTGATTACTTAGCCATGAGGTGTTTTCGGTTTCTATAAGTCTCAAAAACAAAGACCATTATTTCTTTTGGCGGTTCCTGCGCTAATTAGCTACGTATTTATTATACAATGGACCCGAATAACTGAGGAAGCAAAAGAAACAGTAATTAATTAGTGGAGAAATTCAGCAATTTAATCAAAATTAAGATCACCAGTGAAAAGCAGGCATATGTCTCCTGATATCATACAGGAAGGGAGACACACATCACCTATGCTGTGGTCCAGCTGAGAATTGAATAACATCATGAAAAAAAATCATAAAAATACAGTTTGAAGAACTTTCTAGTAACAAAAAAAGGAAGAATAAGGACTATATGGTATTTCAAAAATGTTTGTTACAAAAGACAAAAACTATGGAAATGTTCCAGATTTAAAACTTAAAAGACATGACAAATAAGAGCAATATTTGACCCTAAATTATATATTATACCTGAGGGGAATCAGTGCTATAGAGAATATTATTAATTGACAAAATTGGAATGAGGAATATAAAAATATTGTGGTTGTGATATATTAATTAATTAAAATTAATTTAACTCAATAACTTAGTAAGGTCCTAAGCAACTTAGTGAGATCCTGTTTCAAAAAAATAAAAAATAAATAAAATTAAAAAGGCTAGGGATGTAGCCCAGTATTAGAGTGCCCTTGAGCTTAACCCCCAGTAAAAAAAAAATTAATTTGATAATCATCTTATGATTATATAAGATAGTATTCTTATTCTTAGAAAGTACACACTTTGGGCATACATTTTGGGATAAAGGGATAGCCAAGATTTACGTAACTTATCCTTAAATAGTTCAGAAAAAAATTTGTATTTGTGTTCTCATGCCCATATACATAGAGAGCATGTGAACACAAATAATAAAGTAAATGGTTAAATTTTAATGAGTCTACCCAAAATTATTCACTTGAGTATTTTTCCTTGTAAAACTGAAATTTTTGAATTCCTTTCCAGATAAGACATTTTAAAATGCAATGGAAATTACTGAATAGATAATATGAAAATGTTCACTGAAAAAAAAGAGAGAGAAATGTGCTAATTCAGTAGCTTGTGAGATGAATGGAGGAAATAATTGCCAATGGCAAACACAATAAGGAGCTTCACTATTTATCCCTATGCAGGCCAGATTTTCTTTCATAGTTATCTCCCTGGACTTCCCTTAGGCTATTCATTCACTGATTCATTCACTCAGCAGATATTCGATATATGCCTGCTGTGTACAGGCTTGAAGTACATTAAGGAATAAATGACAAATCCCCATTTTAGTCGGAAGAAAAAGACAACAAATAATAAACATAAGATAAAACTAAATTATGTAGTGTATTAGAAAGTGATAAGTGATCCAGGGAAGAAAAAAACTGTTGAGAATGCTAGGAAGGGAAGATAGCAGTTTTTATGGGACAGTTACATAGTCCTCATCATGAAGGTGCTATATGAGCAAGGACTTGGAGCTGGCATGGGCATGAGCTGTGTTATTCTCTGAGGGAATAGTGTTCCAGGAAGAATGAACTGTAATCACTCACACACACACACACATACACACACACACACACACACACACACACACACACACACACACACACCACTTTTTTTCTGATATTATGGGCTCTTGACTGACCATTCCCCAACTAGCTCAGGTCTTAGCCAGCCCTATTTCACAGGAGATGACAGTCCAGTGCCACTGCCAATCTGTGGGACTCGTCCTATCGTACTGCAGCAACACATATGGCACCTGTACCGAGTGATCTCTGAAAACATCAGTGAATGGAAGTGCATGGCTTTTGCCAAGGTGCTAATACACCTCCTTATAACTTTTGCCTGGGAATAAGGATTGCAAGGGTGGGGTTAGAGGAGGGTTTCAAGCTGAGAGTGAGCCCTTTTTCCTTTAGTTCAACCTGTCTATGGCCCAGGAAAAGACAAATAGCTGGCTGACAGAGGCAGCACGGATGAGCACCACCCTGGGACTGCACAGTCCAGTGCTGCAACGCTGCATGCGCATGCTGGAAGAGTTCCGTAGCTATCTGCCCTTGCTTACCAAACTGGGCAGCTTGCAGCTGCAGAACCCTAACTACCAATCCCTCCTGAGAGGTATGTTTGTTTAGAGTCAGAGGGGAGAGGAAAGTGGGGATGCAGAGTATAGAGCAATGTAACAACTTAATTCTTTGTTGTTTTTGCTGAAAACACCTTTCCTCCCTAGATTTCTCCCTGCTTTCCCCCCAAATACCATAATATTCTTTCTCCAACAGATAAGAAAATTCTAATCTCTTTTCTGTAGGCTACCCTTTGCTGACTTGGAAGGGATGATAGTGGCTGGGCTTTGCTTGGGGTCTTGGTTCTGAACTCTGTACTGTGCTTTGCATCTTGGGTTCTGAGCTTTTGTGCACTAAGATCTGCAGTCTGGGCTGGGCTCTGGGTCTTGCATCTGGACTTATGGTAGAATTAAACTCTAAAACATGGGTGGGATTCTGTCACATGCTGGGTTTTCTTCTGACTTGTCTCTTCTACCTCTAGCTTTAGGGCTGAACATTCACAATATGGAACTCCTAACACTGGGCCAGCTGCTCGCTTGTCCGCTGCTGGAGTTTGCAGATCGAATCAACCAGGTGGGGGTCCACAGGAGAGAGTTAAAAGAGGTGGTCCAAGCCCAATACCTGTAATAGAGTCAATCAAGGGCTAGTAGTTCCTTGAAACACAGGGGCAGTAGATGTTGGCATGTAAGAACAAGTCCTTAAGTCTTCAGATGATCTGATGGGTGATTCTAGACACTATATGACTGAATGTTCTCCCTAGGAGAAGGAAATGGGTAGCAACCTCTAAGTGGTAGGCACACAGAACAGCAGATGTCCCCTAACATTTACCCTGTCCCAAAAGAGAACAAGCTGATCAAAGTATTATCTGCTCAGTGAGAGCCTTGCACAAAGGTAGGTTTTAACCTACCTGGGCTATCTTTGAAGCCTGATGGTCTCACTCTTCCTCCATCTCTGAGACTTTTACTTCCTGAACCCTGTCCCTTGAGTTTGTCTCAGACTCAGTCCCTAAGTCCTTGCTTTAAAGCTTTCTCCTCAGCCATATGCCAGTCCTGGCATCTGAGACCCAGGTGTTCCAGGTCTGGCAGTGTGAGAATGAACGAATTCATGCACAAGAGAGCCTGAAACAGCTGCAGAAGTACTGGGAAACGTGCCATCTACGCCTTCTCAACTTTATCCTGCATGTACCCTATGAGCCCCCAGCCTCAGAGCACTCTAAGAGGCAGGCCCTCCGTAACCCTCAGTGGGAAATAGTGGGCAAGGACAGTGGCACCTTCATTCTTTCAGGTGAGACTCAGCTCTTGTGACCTCATGAATGCCTTCTGCCTGGGACCATTTTCATCTATTACATCTACCAAGCCCTGCCATATCTAGTTTCTTTAGCTAGGGCCCAATCATTACTGGGTAGCCTGAGGGGTCAGTCTGTTCTGACAATTTGTCTTCCATGTAGCTCTCATACTCTTAATCTCCATGGGATATCTGTCCCCTGCCTATACACACACACACACACACACACACACACACACACAAACATCTTCCTCCTAGCCAAGGCCTGGCTCCTTCAGAGATGGTACTTTCTTTTCTGGATGTAGTAAAAAATAACCATTCCTCATGATTATTTTGTCTTTCAATGCTTTGTCCTCTAGATTGCACCCTAATGATTCATCCTCATTCACTCATTCTTTCTTTCACTCATACCCTCATTAAACTTACCAGCCTCCTCTGTGCCAAACACAAGAGACTCTGAGGTTTACAGAGAGTAGCCCTGTCCCATGGAATAATGCCACCTGACTTTTTCCTCCACAGACTACAGTAGCTTACAAGATTCTATACATGGAAGTCTTCAGACGTTATTTAAGATACTGGCCATCCAAAAGTCAGGAGACTTACACAAAGTAGCTTTGGAGTGGGTGACCATCATGAATAGCCTGAGTGAGTGCAGGCCTTTAGCTGGGCTGATGGATGGAACCTGAGGTGGGATGGCCAAGAGGGATGGGGGTAAGAGGTGGAGGCTGAATGGAGAATATCTGAAGGACAGATTGAGAATCTCCTTCAGAGATATTTCTTCACATGGGGTGACCAGGTCTTTATTTACAATGAATGTTTTATTTCCCCTAACAAGGTCCCTGGGTCCTGATGAGCAGAGTATTTTGGTTGGGCTTATGGGGGTACCCATGAGGCTAGGAACAGGCTGGACCTACTTGCAGAAGCTAGTACTCTAGTGTCTCTCTCCAGTGTCCCTCTGGCTGCTTCCATAGGTGCCCTGCTAGAGGTGTGGGTGATATTCCAGCAGAAGTGGATTTTTATAAACAAAGTTCTACATGAGATGAAGATCCAATTTCCCAGTGCTGATCTGGTAGGGAGTGGAGTTGAGGCAGAGTGGGCAAAGGCTCCTGAATAGTGGTGGAGTGGGGAGTTGCCATTTCACATTTACACTCATTTTTACCCTCTCCTTCACCACAGAATGCTCATTTCAAGGTCATGGATGATCAGTATCGGACCCTGATGCGCATCTCTGTAGCTGACCCCATGGTTCTGTCACTTATAATGCCCAATGCCAAAAGGAGCCCTTATTTCCAAGGCCAGCATCTACAACAAATGCTGCAAGCAGGATCAGTGGAGCTGGAGAGCATCATCATGGCTCTAGAGAGTGTGCTCTATGGTGTATGTGCCCAATTCCCCCGCCTTTTCTTCCTTAGTGATAGTGAACTCGTGGCCTTGCTAGCTGCCCCTCTAGAGTCATGTGAAGCCCAGTTGTGGGTCAAACGCTGCTTTTCTCATGTGCATGCTGTGAACTTCCAGTCCATCCCCCAAAATAACGAGAAAAACATGGATGACCAGGAGTCAAGTCCAAACAGACAAACTCAGGTAGAGACACTGGCTGTGCTAGGGGAAGGTGGGGAGGAAGTGAAGCTGCAGCAGCCCCTTCTTCTGCATCCAGATCTCCCCAAATGGCTGGCCTCTTTGGAGAAGTGTCTGCGTTTGATACTAGTGCACAAACTGCAGGATTGTGTGGCTGCCCGCCTTACTCTTGTTAAAGGTGAGGCCTTTAACAAGCTGCCTCAGCAAAACCAGTTGGCCCTGCAACTAAATGTCCAACACTGGCTAGATTTAATCCAGGCCTTCCCATGGCAATGTATACTGATAGCAGAAGAAGTGGTGTGGCGAGCTGAGATGGAGGAGGCTCTGCTTGAGTGGGGGACCCTAGCCATGACTTCCAGGCATATAGGCAAGCTAGAGGTACTGGTGCAATTTATACGAGCCCAGAGGAGCTCCAAGGGTGGACAGCCTCTGCCCTCTGTCCGCCAAGCCAGCCTGTTTAGTGCTCTACTGGTTATGGCAGTAACTCACCGGGATATAGCACAACTGCTAGAGAAGCATCAGGTCAGTGATCTGACAGACTTTCACTGGGCCCGCCAAATCAAGTATCACCTGGGTTCACCTCATTTGATCCCCAAAAGTCCCCTGCAGAGTCTTATGACTACTATATCTAAGGAATCCTCTCTGACACCAGCTGCATGCTGGATAGATGTGCTGGGCCGGTCCTTCCTATACAATTATGAGTACTTTGGTCCCAGACTGAGGCCACTACCCAGCCTGCTGCCTGAGAGGCCAGTGCTGGTTCTATTATTGGCCCTGGAGGAGGTGGCTTGTGGGACTCTACTGGGCCCTGATGGTGTGGGTAAGAAAGGATTGGTGAATAGCCTGGCACAGGCTCTTGGCCGCCAGCTGGTAATGATGCCCTGCTTGCCTCAGACAGAAGTCCGATGCCTGAGCAACTACTTGAATGGTGCCCTGCAGGGTGGTGCCTGGCTGCTATTGGAGGCAGTTCACCACTTGCCTCCTGGCTTGCTGTCTGCCCTGGGCCAGCGCCTGGCTGAACTGCAATACCTCTGTGCCCCACTGTACCAGGAGGCTTCCCAAAGCACCAGTACCATAGATCCCACTAAGCCTCAGCTTCTTGGCACTGGCTTCTTTGAGAAACATCATGTGTCTGTGTGCTTTGGCTACGGCTGTCTCCTGACACTGCGTGCCCTGAGCCCTGTTGTGCCTGCCAACCTGCACCTGCTACTGAGGCCTGTGGCACTAGCACTGCCTGACCTACAGCGAGTAGCAGAGCTGACCCTGCTGGGTGCAGGTGTACGTAATGCCTCACTCATGGCTACTCGCCTATCCAAATTCTTCTCCTTAGAGCGTGAGCTGGTGTCTGGGCATCTGCCCTGCCGCTTGCCACTGCTCAAACAGATACTAGAAGATACAATACAGACACTAAATGAGACCAATAAGGAGGAAGTCAACTTCCAGCATTCCAGCAGCCAAGCAGCCATGGAAGAAGCTGCCCTACTGCGTGCCCTGCTACACTCACCACTGTTCAGCATCCTTGATGGGCCCCACTTACACAACCTCCAAGAGCTTCTCAGTGGCATTTTCCCTAGTGCTAGCCAAGTGTTAGCAGAGCCTATGGTCCACAGGCTGATGAAGCCATTGGTGGTGGAGGAACTGCAGCAGGTAGGACTGTATCCTGGCTCTGACATTTTGGGGTCTCTGGAGCAGCTGAGTCAGGCCCTGAGCCGGGCCTCAGGCATTCTCCTCCTGGGCCCTGCAGGCAGTGGAAAAACTGCTTGTTGGAATGGCTTATTTAAGATTCAGAATCGGCTGGCAGCTATGGAGAATACCTCAACTCAAGGCTGCCAACCTGTGGAAATTACTCACCTCTACCCCAGTGTTCTCAGTTCCCAGGAGTTTCTAGGAAACCTAGAGGGTCCCTGCTGGCACCATGGTGTCTTTCCCAGGCTGCTTCGTGCCCAACCTCGTTGTAATAGCATGGGCCCAAAGGAGCAGGGAGAAGAATTGATGGGGATGCAGCACTGGATAGTATGTGATGGGGCCTCTAGTGCTGCTTGGCTGGACTCCATTACTTGCCTCCTGAGTGACTCTTCCCAGCTTAGCCTCCCCAACGGTCAACAGATAGCACGACCCCCAGGTACGTTTCTCTTGATGGAGATAGCAGATGCAAAAGGCATGTCCCCAACAGTGGTGGGCCATTGTGCTCTAGTCTGGTGTGGTGGGGAGCAGACTTGGCAGTGTATGCTTAGCATCTTGATGACAGCCCTGCCCCATGAATATCGCTTACAGTCCCAGACAATCACTGAGCTCAACCACCTGGCTGAAGTTCTAGTGCCTGCAACATTCAGATTTCTTACCCGCAAGCATGCCAGTTCTCTATTGCAGGTACATGGGCAGCAGGCTGTTTGCCCAGGTGTGGCAGAAGTCACCAGCCTGGCACGTATCTTGCGTGGTCTGCTTGACCCCCACCTGCGCCTAGATGAGGAAAAGAAGGCACATTCAGGTGGGAAGATGGAAGGCTGATGTGAGAGGGACGGGGTCTTTAGGGTAGCTGGGATATAGCTGGAGCCAGAAATATGGGGTCTTGGTGGAGCTGGGCCAGGAGACTAACAGAAGTAATATGGGCAACTTCTACTGCCCACCCTCTTCCCTGACTCCTACGTTTTGCCTACTTGGACTCCTGTTTTGCCTGTGGTGACCATTGCAGAAGACCTCAGCTCTAGTGATCCTTTGGCCCAACACTTAAGGTCTTCAAAAAGTGGCTCTCTGAACCAGTCCCAGGCTGACAGTGATGATATGACAAATAAGCACCGGGAGCACTTGCTGGTTGTCAGCAGCTTCCTTTTTGCCCTGATTTGGGGCTTTGGAGCCCACCTCCATTCCAGGTACGTATAGGGGTAGTAGATGGGGGATGAAGTAGGCTGAGATGGACTCACCCATGGCAGTTAAAACTCATATGACATCACTGTGGGTATATGGTATATTGTATGTGTCACAGATGGAACTGACACTTTTGCCTGTGTGTCCATCTGAGCAGACTTTGGCCCCTCTTTGATACCTTCATGAGGAGTTCTATTAGTTGCATCTCCAACTACCCTGAACCACCACAGTCAGCCTCAGTGTTTGATCTACATGTAAACACCGAAGATGGGACACTAGTCCCCTTCACTGGCCAGTACCTGAGCAGTCGTGTCAAGGGAACTCTGGGCACCTTCTACCCATCTACCCAGGTATAAAGCACAGTGGGTCAGCAGCTAGGGTTGGGACTTGTGACTACATTAGGAGCAGTCCATGTTGAAGGCCCATCTGAGGCCCTCTTGCTTCTTTTCTTTCTTTTGGTTTTTCTTTCTCCTCCTCCTTCTCCCCCCTCCCCTCCCCCTCCTCCCTCCTCCTCCCTCCTCCTCCCTCCTCCTCATCCTCTCTCCTCCCTGCCCCCCCACCCCCCTGGGTTGAACTCAGGAGTACTAGGGAGTGCTTTATCAAGGATCTATATTCCCAGGCCTTTTTATTTTTATGTTTTTATTTTGAGATAAGATCTTGCTAAGTTTTCTGGTGATGTCACTAATTTGCTGAGGCAGAACTCAAACTTGCAATCCTCTTATCTTAGCCTCCCAAATTACTGAATTACAGGCATGCACAGTTGTGCCCAGCTCCCATTCTTTGATTTTCAGTTCATAAGAGAACACTTGTAATGTTCTCCAAGTACAGCTTTAAGATAAGCCCCCATAGAACTGTATTTTCAATGATAACTGCCCTATCCCTTGCCTCAGTAAGCTTTGTTTCTGTCCTGCAGACTGAACGGCTCTTATATGTGGTGGACCTGCTTTTGTCAAGGGGACAACCAGTGCTCCTTGCTGGAGAGGCAGCAACAGGAAAGTCAGCCTTTCTGAAGGCGCTTGTGGAGCCAAATCACTCTTACATATCTAGTAACATCCACCCTGCCTTCAGTTCTGCTCACCTTCGCCTCTTGCTGAGCAGAGGGATCCAGGGCCAAGCACAAGCTAGTCCATGGCCTGGGCGTCAACCTGATAATAAAAGCTCTCTCCTCTTCCTGCTGGAGGATCTGCACCTGGCCACTTCTGGTGAGGAGCTGGGAGGAGGGAAGAAACTACTGTCATCTCATGAGACTATAAAATTCTTAGCAATATTAATTGGCTCTCAAATATGTGTCTGTAGTTCAAATGTCAGGGTTTCATCTTTTTTCTTTTTTTAATAGATAGACACAATACCTCTATTTATTTATTTATTTTTGTGTAGTGCTGAGGATCAAACCCAGCACCCTCGCACAGGCTAGGCAAGTGCTCTACTGCTGAGCCACAACCTCAGCCCTCAGTTTTTCATTATTAATATCTTATCATTCTACATATGTTCCCTGAGATTCATGAGAATGGAAATTTGTCTAATTCATTTTGATATATCTGACGTGAAGTAAATGCACAATAAGAGTTTATAGAAGAGATAAAGGAAAGGAGAGAAACTATGATGTAGGTTTGGGATATTCAATTTTAAAAGTTCTAAAGTGTTATAGCTCCAGATGATGACATGTTCTAAATATGATCACAGGGATAAGTATAAGAGGTTTTTGAAGTCAGGGAAGTCAGTGGATCAAGGCATTGGATGGGTTTCCAGTCAAACACTGAAGTCCTTCATGGGATATATTAGTGCTTAAATAGTAGTAAAAGGTACAATTTACTATGTACTAAAACTTACAAGCTTTATATCTTATTTAGGGTTTGTAAAAACCTGGTGATATGGAATTTATTGATTACTTTCAAGATGAAGAATCTTATACCACATGAGCAGAATCCAAAGGAGATCTGCATCTGGTGTCGGGGCATCTGCCTTGTCGCTTGCCAATGCTCAAACAGATATTAGAAGTATCTAGTGTGGACCAGCAATTGCTGGGCTGTGCACTGATTTAAAATCTCTAGAGCAGTTGTCATTCAGTGAAGAGATTGGAGCATACCTAAACCTAAACCCTGCCTCTAGGAGTTCGACCTCCAGGATTAACCCCCCAAGGGTGGAGCAAGCATCATACTCCAGATAACCCTACCTAACCTCAGAGAAAGGAAGCTAGAATCTTTTGAACTCCAACAGAAACAAGTGTTCAATTTTTCATTGGGATCCTTTTTTTCTTTTCTTTTTCTTTTTTCTCTTACATTTCTACCATTTTTAAAACCAATTTTTTCATGCATCAATTTATTGAGAACTAGGATTAGTATATTTCAGTTTTGTATTCTTTTATTTTTACTTTTTTCTGTTTTTAATTTTTTAAAATATATACTATGTATATATTTTCCTCTCACTTATTCATGCCCCTCAATTCTCTTTCTCCCTTTTCTTCTGCTAACAGTCAACCTCTACTATTCTCTCTTCACACTTCCTATAATTTTTTACTTCTATTTTCTCTCCTCCTCCCTCATAAACATCACATCCTACAACATTTCTGTCCTCTATATGTCCAACATTTGAGATTGTAAACCTTTTTGCAAACTTACTCTTTTTATTGTAGTCAATAATTGATCATATTATTTCTGTTTATTGCAACAAAATTGTAGATGTCTTAGGAGGAGCTACTTGGTTTAAGGCTATATATTGTTTGCATTGGTTGGTGTTATTTTTTTTTCTCTCCCCCTTAATGGCAAGGTACTGGAAACATTCAGGAACAATATAAGTCTACAGGGTAGAAACTGTACTGCCTCAGACCCATACTTATAGATAAGTAGCCACACAAACAATATGAAAAGGGAACAAATCCCCCCAAATGAAACCAAGATGCTGCAATAATAGAATGCAGTCACACCTCAGTAGAAGAAATGTCAGAGAAGGAGTTTAGAATGTACATAGTTAAATTGATCTGTGAGGTTAAGGATGATGTAAGAAGTGGAATCAGAGAGAAAATTCGGGAGGTGGAAGATCACTTCAAGCACTAATCTGCAACATAAATAAAGAACTTAAAAAACTAATTACCAAAAAACCAAATAACCCAATCAATAAATGGGCTTCTTCTTCATAGTAGAAATCACAGTTGATCAACATACATGAAAAGAATGTTCATCATCTCTAGCAATTAGAGAAATGCAAACAAAAATTAAGATTTCATCTCACTCCAGTAAGAATAGCAATTATCAAGAATACAAGCAACAATAAGTGTTGATGAGGATGTGGGGAAAAGGTATACTCATACATTGCAAATTGGTGCAATCATCTTGGAATGCAGTATGGAGATTCCTCAGAAAACTTGGAATGAAACCACCATTTGACCCAGCTATACTACTCCTTGATATATAACCTAAGGCTTTCAAATCAGCATTCTTCAGTGACGCAACCACATTTATGTTGATAGCAGCTTAACTCACAATAGCTAAACTATGGAACCAACTTAGGTGTCCTTCAACAGATGAATTAATAAAGAAAATGTGGGGGGGATCCAAGATGGTGAGCTAGAGTAAGGCTGCATTCCTCGTTGCTCCATGACATGGGATTCAAACAGTGGGAATACTGTTTCTCTGCAAGTTATTAGAGGATCCCCAACAGTTGCTCATGCACAGAACCCCCGGCCATCGTTCCTTGTGGACCCCCATCTACCAGCATGGGGCTCCCCTGGTTGCATCCATCTTGGGGTACTTCAACTACTGCCATAGTCGCCTGCAACTGGGGACACCGGACAGGGTATGGAGACAGCTGCCAGCCATAACCCTGCATGCTACAGAGCTTCATCTTTGAACATGCTGCCTAACGCCACTGCCTGGCCTGACCTGACACTTCATCTCCGAAAGTAGCCACCTCCATCTTGGGACACCTTTGTCGAAGTCTTTGATTATCCTTGCTACCACCAGCACTATCTTTACTTGGGGCAACCCCCAGCTTGGGACACAAGCTGGGGCCTAGAAACAATATCAAGATACCTATAGTATTTCAACTCTCCCCTCTCCCCCGCAGCTACTAACCTGGCGCAGTGTTTGCAGCTACATGGCTGGTCCATACCTCGCAAAGACTGGTTCTGATCTGCCTGATACAAAACAGCTCTCTGTGACAGGTGCACAGGCCCCAGAGCACAGCCCGCAAGACCTCCAAAGAGAAAGGCTCCTGATTGGGGAGTAGGAAGGGAGTGGTGAGTGAGATACAGTTTAGAGGCTAAAGTAGGGACCAGGAATTGTGAGGTCTACAGGCAATATAAGGAGATAAGACCAGGCACTCACATCATATGCGTGGGCTCCAAAGGAGATTCTTGGGGTGCAATCTGTCAATAGAGACAGCAAGTGCTATATCCAATATCAAGGAATTCTACCACCAAAACCAACTCTTCCACCATAAAAACCTTCACCACCCTGAGGGTGGAGATACCAGCAAATGACAGACAACTCCACCTATGGGATGAGAAGGGAAACAGGAAAGATACTGAACTCTGACAGAAAAAAAGCCTTTAATTTTTTTTCGAGTTTTTTTTTCTTTTCTCTCTCTCTCTCTCTCTTCTCCCACCCTCATATCCCCAACATTTGTGAAACCAAGTACTTTTCATGGATTAGGCTACTGGAATGTCTGAATAGTATATCATAATTGCATTGTATATTCTTTTATTTCCTATTTTCACTTTTTTTCTTAATTTCTATATTTGTTTGGTTTTTTTGTGCTCTCTCTATTGTATTTTTACTTACTTCTCTCCCCAATTCACTTTTTCTTATTTCTTCTGCTACTAGATAATTTCTTTTGATTCCTCTTTCATGCTACCTAAGATCTGATAACTCTATATCCTCACCTCCTACCTCCTTAACATTTGATCCTACACCCCACCCCAGGTTCTCTCTTTGTCCACCATCAGAAACTGTAGACCCTTTTGCAAAACTACTGTATATATTATAGATAATAAGTGAACTCATCATTTCTGTATATTGTGACAAAATCATAAACGTCTTATTAGCAACTATTTGGTTTAAGGCTGTATATTGTTTGTATTGTGATCTGTTAATATTGACCTCCCCCTTAAATGAGAGGTATTGGAACCCTGCAAGGACACTATAAATCTATAGGGTGAAAACTGTAACACCTCAGAACTGCAGAGCTAGAAGGAAAGACATACATAAACAACATGAAAAAACAAAGGAAGAAAGTGCCCCAAATTAAAAATTCAATAGAAAGCCCAAACAACAGACTAGACCACTTGGAAGACAGAGAGTTTCAGGCAATGAAGACAAAATATGTAATCTTGAAAATAATTTTGACCATGCAGAGAAGATGTTAAGAGACCATGAATATATCTTTCAAGAAATGTGGGATAATATGAAAAGACCAAAATTTAAGATTTATCAGGATAGATGAAGGCATAGAGATACAAACCAAAGGAATACACAGTCTTTTCAATAAAATACTATCATTCCCAAACTTCCCAAAGAATGAAATGTAAAATCAAATACGGGACACTTACAGGACCTCAAATATACAATAATACCAATGCACATTATTATGAAAATGCCTAACAGAATAAAATAAAGAATGAATTTTAAATCCTACCATAAAAATATGTCTCATTACATTTAGAGGGGAAACAATTTGGATCTCAGCTGATTTCTTAACCCAGACGCTCAAAGCTAAAAGCTCTCAGAAAAATATATACCAAGCTCTGGAGGAAAATATATGCCAACCAGGAAAACTATACCCAGCAAAATTAAGCTTCAGATTTGAAGATGAAATAAAAACCTTCCATGGTAAACAAAAGTTGAAAGAATTCACTACTAGAAAGCCTGAACTACAGAACATTCTCAGCAAAATTTTTTAAAAAGTGAAAACTAGCAAAGGGAGAAACTAAAGGAATAGTCAGTCAAAGGATAAACTAATTGAAATCAAAAGCCAGAAATGAACCAAAATGACTGGGAATGCAAATCATATTGCAATAATAACTTTGAACATAAATGGAGTACAATCATCACAAAAGACAAAAACTGGCAGACTGGATTGAAAAACATATAAGGTAAAGTAGACTTTAAGCCATGTTAATCAGAAGGGACAAAGGAGGGCATTTCATACCACTTAAAGGAATTATATATCATCAAGACATAACAATTGTAAATATGCCCCAAACAATGGAGCATCTATGTACATCAAACAAACAAACACCTTCTCAATTTCAAGACTCAAATAGAACCCAACATAATGATACTGGGTGACTTTAACACACCTCTTTCACCAATGGGTAGATCCTCCAAAAACGAAACAAAAACTATAGAACTCTAATACAATTATTAATTTACACTTACCAGACATATATAGAATATTTCATACATAAGCGATACAACACACTTTTCAGCAGCACATGTATCCTTCTCTAAAAGAGACCACATTTTGTGCTGGGGTTTTAGCTCAGTGGTGGAACACTTGCCTAGCATGTGTGAGGCATTGAGTTCGATCCACAGCACCACATAAAACTAGATAAACAAAATAAAATTATTATTATGTCCATCTATAACTAAAAGTATTTTAAAATAAAATAGACCAAATTTTAAGTCTATTTTATTTTAAATAAACAAAGCAACTCTTAGCAAATAAAAAATAATAGAGATAATACCTTGCATTCTATTTGATCATAATGGAATGAAATTAGAAATCAACAATAAAAAAATAGAAACTAAAAAATAGAATCTAACACTGAATATACACTATTGAATGACAGATGGATGGCAGAAGAAATCAGGGATGAAATAAAAAAAATACTTAGAATAAATGAGAATAGTGACACAACATATCAAAATATCTGGGACACTATAAAGACAGCTTTAAGAGGAAAGTTCATTGCATTGAGCTCATTCATTAAAAGAATAGAAAATAGTCAAATAAATAACCTAACATTATATCACATAGCACTAGAAAAAGAGGAATAAATCAAGACCAAAGCATACAAGACAAGAAATAATTAAAGCCATAGCTAAAATCAATGAAATATAAACAAAAATTATTCAAAAAATTTACAAAAAAGTTTTAACTTTGAATAAATAAATAAAATTGATAAACCCTTAGCCACACTAATGAAGAGAAAGAGAAAGAAAACTCAAATTACTAAAATTTGTGATGATTATTGCCATTTGACTGGAATAAGATGAAATCTTAGTGTAGTTTTTTTTTTTTTTAAACTGGGGATTGAAACCAGGGATACCTAACACTGAGCCAAATCCCTGCCCTTTTTATATTTTATTTATACACTGTCTCACTAAGTTACTGAGGATTGCTTTGAACTCAAGATCCTTCAGCATCAGCCTCCTGAGCCATTGGGATTACAAGCATGCACCACTATGCCAGCTCTTTGTACAGTCTTGATATGCACTGATTGCTAGAGATGTTGAGCATTATTTCTTATATTTGTTGGCCATTTTTTTGTGTTTCTTATTTTGAGAAGTTTCTTTTGAATTCTTTTGTCCATTTATTGATTGGGTTATTTGCTTTTGGTATTCAGTTTTTTGAGTTCTTTATGTATTATGAAAATTAATCCCTTATCAAAGGAGTAGGTAGCCAAAATTTCTCTAGTCTGTAGTCTCTCTTTTCATGCTCTTAATCACTTCCTTTGCTGTGCAGAAGCTTTTAGTTTGATGGTATCCAACTTACTGATTCTTGGTTTTATTTTTTGCACTTGAGGGTCTTATCAAGGAAGTCGGTGCCAGCACCTATATGATGGAATATGAACACTATGTTTTATTCTAGCAGTCGCAAGGTTTCTGGTCTAATTCCTAAGTCTTTTATCTGTATCAATTTGGATTTTCTGCAGGGTGAGAAATAGGAGTCTCATTTTTTAAAATATATCTTTCTAGTATTCCCAGTACCTTTTGTTTAAAAGACTGTCTTTTCTCCAAAATACATTTTTGGAATCTTTGTCAAGCATCAGATGGCTGTAGGTAGGTGGATTTGTCTCTGTGTCTTCTATTCTGTTCCATTGGTCTTCACGTCTATTTTGATGCCAATATCATGCTGGTTTTGTTGCTATAGCTCTGTAGTATAATTTCAGATCAGGTAATGTGATGCCTCCTGCTTTGCTATTCTTTCTCAGTATTGCTTTGGTTATTCTGGGTCTTTTATTCTTCCAAATGAATGTAAGAATTGTTTTTCCTCATTCTGTGAAGAATTCATTGGTATTTTGATGGGGATTGCACTGAATATATTTCTTAGGATACTATGGTCATTTTTACAATATTAATTCTGCCTATCCAAGAATGTGGAAGATCTTTCCATCTTGTACAGTCTTTTCCAATTTCTTTCCTCAACATACTACAATTATTACTGTAGAGTTCTTTTACCTCCTTAGTTAGATTAATTCCCAAGTATTTTATTATTATGTTTTTTAGGTTATTATGAATGGGATGGTTTTCCTGAGTTCTTCCTCAGCTGAATCAATGTTGGAGTGTAGGAAAGCTATTGATTTTATGGGTGTTGATCTTGTATTTTGCTTGTATTTTGCTGAACTTTTAACCTCTAGAAGTCTACTGTTTTTTTTTTAATCTTCTAGATACAGGATCATGTCATTGGCAAAGAAAGATGGTTGGACTTCTTTTCCGAATTGTATCCCTTTGATTTTTTTCTTGCCTCCTGGTTTTGTCTTATGTTTTGAGGACTACACTGAATATAAGTGGTGAGAGTGGACATGCTTGTCTTGGTCCTCATTTAAAAGAAAAGGTTTTTAGTGTTTTTTCTATTCAGTATGATGGGTTTTTCATAAATGGCCTGTACAATGTTGAGGTATGTTCCTTCCATCCTTAGCTTCTCCAGCATATGCATAGGTACTTTTTAATGATTGGGTACTGGATTTAATCAAAGGCCTTTCCCCCATCTATTGAGATGCTCATGTGATTCTTGTCCTTAATTCTGTTTAAGTGATGAATTACATTTATTGATTTGCATATGTTGAACCAAACTTACATCTCTGGAATTAAACCTATTTGATTATGATGTGTTGTCTTTTCTGTATGTGTTTTTTTAATCAGTTTGCTAGTATCTTATTAAAGATATTTATATCTATGTTCATCAGGGATACTGGTCTGTAGTTTTCTTTCCTTGATGCACATTGTGTGGTTTTAGTATCAGGGTTATACTAGTTTCATACAATATATTTGGCTGTTCCCTTTCAATTCCATGGAATAATTTGAGAAAGACTGGTGTAGTTCTTCTGTAAAGGTCTGGTAGAACTCAGTTGAGAATCCATCTGGTCCTGGGCTTTTTTGGAAGGTGTTTAATTTCTGTTCCGATTTCATTACTTGATAGTGGTCTGTTTAGGTTTTCTTTATCTTTCTTGTTCCATTTGGGCAGGTCATATGTGTCTATAAATTTGTCAATGTCGTTTAGATTTTCCAGTTCATTGAAGTATAAATTTTCAAATAGGTTCTAATTATCCTTGGAATTTCAGTAGAGTCTGTAGTAATATCTCCTTTATCATCTTTAATTGTATTGATTTGGGTTTTCTCTTTCTTTTCACTAGTTTGGTTATCAATCTTTTTTAAAGATCACACAAAATTTTTAATTGACAAATGAAAATAGAATATAATCAACGTGTACAATGTGATGATTTCATAATATACATTGTGTAATGACTGTCACAATCAAATTAATTAACCATCACTATTGATGCTGTATGGTAAATCTTCAGAATTTATTCCTCTTATAACTGAAAATTTGTATCCTTTGACTAACATCTTTCCATTTCTCCCACACCTCAGTCCCTGAGAAATATAGTTTCTCTGCTTGAAATTATTCATCTTTTTTATGCTCTGTATGTAAGTGAGGCCTTGTATATAAGACCTCAATAAAAGTTTATATATTGGTATTCTTACTTTTCAGTTGAGGAAATAGAGATTAAACAAATTTTGACTCAAGAGTGTATAAGTTGTCTTAATCAAAAGCAAACCCTGTCAACTACTTATTTTAGTGCTTCTCTCACAAGTGAAACTTAAAAACCAAGCATTCATGTGCCCATAATCAACACATAGCCACATCTCTCTTCCAAACTGCTCACCATCCCACTTTCTCTATTTGCATAATCTAGGGACATGCTTCTCCTTCCCAACACTTCTTAGAAAAAAAGGAGTGGTACAGTCAAGAGAAAATTATTTCCAAGAGAAAATGTTCTAGTTCTAGTTTATGGTGCCTGGAGTTTCATAATTTGCAATTCCAAAGGTGTTTCTAAAAGGCTAATCTTATGGGGTTACTTATCTATTAAAACTATTATTTTATCTATTATCTTTGTTAATTCTCCAAAGACTTCAGGATAAACATCTTAGTCCCTGACTTTTAGTACCTCCAGCATCATTTCTTGGAACTTTCCCATATATATGTTGAATCATTCACAGTTCCATACTCTCTCACCTTTGAGCATTTTTGAATATTTCTTTTTCTCAACTCTCCACCTAATCCCTATCCATTTTCTTTTTTAAAAAATTTTTTAATATTTATTTTTTAGTTTTTCGGCGGACACAACATCTTTGTTTGTATGTGGTGCTGAGGATCGAACCCAGGCCGCACGCATGCCAGGCGAGCGCACTACCGCTTGAGCCACATCCCCAACCCCTCCATTTTCTTTGTCTAGTTATTTTATGTTCTCCAGGACTTAGTGTAGAAGTCATCTGCAGAAGTCTTCCAGATGCTCCCAGGTTCAGATAAGTCTGTTCTCTTTCATACTATGGAATGCTTACCCAATTCCATACTAGCCCTACTTATTATTAGATTACCTGTTTACTCTTTTCCTCCTGGGCCCTAACCTCCTTGGACTATAAGGCACCTGAAATATAGTAGTTGTCTTGTCCTGCAGGAAGGGTAGGATGAATCTTTTTTGTTTTTAAAGTTGGTTCTTTTTGGTTATATATGACAGTAGAACCTATTATCCAAGCATGGAATATATCTTATTCTAATTCAGAACCCAGTACATCTCCTTCTCCCCTCTCTCCACCCTCTTCTCCCTTCCCTCTATTGATCTTTCTGCCATTTATCCATAGTTATTTTTTAAATTAATTTCTTATGGATGTATATGATGGTGAGGAAATTTATGTCAGATTCATTTTACTGTCTTTCCTTTTCCTATTTCCCCTCCCCTCCCTTCATTCCCCCTTGTCTACTCTAGTGAACTTCTATTCTCTTGCCCTTCTCTTATTGAGGGTTAGCTTCCTTATGTTAGAAAAACATTTTACCTTTGGCTTCTGGGGATTGGCTCATTTCACTTATCATGACAGTCTCCAGATCTATTTACTGGAAAATGTCATAAAGTCTTTCTTCTTAAT
The DNA here is from genome assembly GCF_964194105.1 of Spermophilus citellus. NCBI lineage: Eukaryota > Metazoa > Chordata > Mammalia > Rodentia > Sciuridae > Spermophilus > Spermophilus citellus. The sequence continues at coordinate 199,630,901 of NC_138183.1, forward strand.
GATTGGATAATACTCCATGTGTATTATATATGCCACATTTTCTTGATCCTTTCATCTGTTGAAGGGCAGCTAGGTTGGCTTAGCTATTGTGAATTGTGATTTTATAAACATTGATATGGCTGTGTCACTGTAGTATGCTGATTTTAAATTCTTTGAATATATATCAAGGAGTGGGGTAACTGGGTATAATGGTGGTTCTATTCCTAGGGTTTTTTTTTTTTTTTTGAGGAAACTCCATACTGCTTTGCAGAGTGGTTGTACCAGTTTGCAGCCCCACCAATAATGTATGAGTGTAACCTTTTCCTGTATCTTCACCAACATTTATTGTTACTTGTATTCTTGATAATTGCCATTCTAACTGGAGTGAGATGACATCTCAGTGTGGTTTTAATTTGAATTTACTAATTGCTAGAGATGTTGAACATTTTTTTCATATATATGTTGACATTTCTTAGAAATAAAAGAAGAAATCTTTGAGAAGTGTCTGTTTAGTTCCTTTGTCCACTTATTGATTGGTCTATTTGTTGTTAATGTTTTTTTCTTCGTGTGTGTGTGTGTGTGTGTGTGTGTGTGTGTGTGTTTTGGTGTTAAGTTTTAAAATTTCTTTGTATATCCTGGATATTAATGCCCTATCTGAGGTGCAGGTGGCAAAGATTTTCTCCCATTTTGTAGGCTCTCTCTTCTCTTCATGTTCTTGATTGTTTACTTTGCTGTGGAAAATGTTTCAATTTGATGCCATACTATTTATTGATTTTTGATTACACTTTTTGTATATTGGGAGTCTTATTGGATTTATCAATTTTATCTTGTTGAAAACCATCTTTTCATTACATCTGTGCTGTGCATTTTTTATATTCTCAATTTTTATAATTTTGGTTCTGATCCTAGTCATTTTCTGTCTTCTACTAGCTTGGAAATTAGTTTTTTCTTCTTATTCTAAGAACTTGGGGTGGAGCATAAACTTATTTGGGATCTCTCTATTTTTTTTTAAATATAGGCCCTCAGTGGTATAAATTTTCCATCTTAGAAATGCTCTCATATTGTCCCAGAGATTTTCATATGTTGTATCTCTATTCTCATTAGTTTCTAATAATTTCTTGATTTCTACTAATTTCTTTGGTCTATTCTTCATTTAGAAACCATGTGTTTATATTTTTCTATTATTTTTCTTGCTATTGATTTCTACCTTAATTCCATTATGATCTGATAGGATGCATGGGATTTTAACAATTTTTAAATATATGGTAAGATTTGCTTTGTGACCTAACTTGGAAAAAGTTCCGTGTGCTGCTAATAAGAAGGGAGATTCAGCTGTTTTGAATGGAGATATTCTGTAGATATCTGCTAGGTCCACTTGATTTCCAGTATTATTAGGTTGGAGACATCTTTATTGATTTTATATTTTGATGACCTGTCTATTGGTGATAAGAGTATGTTGAAATCACTCTGTATTATTGTGTTGAGGTCTATCTTTAGATTTAATGTCATGGGTGTTTTGCCTATGAGTCTCCTTTTAAGAGAATATAGCTCAATATTGCTTTTTGATCCAATCTGCTAATTTATGTCTTTTAATTGGGAATTTGGGACCCTTAACATTTCATGTTAGTATGGATGTGGGATTGTGTTTTCCTTTTTTGCTGTTTTTAATACTGTTTTGATTCTCCTTCAGTAGATAGATTACTCTCCTATTGAACTTCCTCTGTTTGGGAGCTCTGGGATTTGTTTTTCAGTTCCTCTGAGTGCAGTTTATCTCTGAGTATACTTTGTAGTGTTAGCCTGATGCTCATAATTTCTTTTAGTATTATCATGGAAAATTTTTATGTCCCCCTTGAATTTGAAGCTGAGCTTTTCTGAGTATACTAACCTTGGCTAGAAGTTGTTTTAAGTTCTTTTATAGTTTGGAACATCTCAATTCAGGCCCTCCTTGAGTTTAGGATCTGATTTGAGATGTCAGATGTGAGCCAAATCAGTTTGCCTCTAAATATGACTTGACATTTCTCTCTTGCAGCTTTTAATACTCTTTCCTTATTTTCTGTAATAGGCATTTTGATTATGGTATGCCTTGGAGAGTTTCTCATTTGAATAGGTCTATTTAGGATACTGTAAGCCTCTTATATGTGGATATGTCTCTCTCATTTCTGATATGGGAGAATTTTTCTGTAACTATTTCCTTAAAAATGTTCTTTATGCCTTTAGCTTGTATCTCCATGTTCTATTCTATCCCAATGATTCTCAGGTATTGTGTCTTGATGTTGTTCCAGATTTCTTATATCTTTTGATTATGTTCTATTATTTTTACCTTTATTATTTTATGTATTCAACTTCATGTGTCCTGTCTGTAGGGCCTGAGGTTCTGTCTTCAAGGGCTAAAATTCTATTTTCTATCTTTTTAAAAATTTAATTGATTTTATTTTTTAAAATACATGACTGCGGAATGTATTACAATTCTTATTACACAATTTTTCATATCTTTGTATATAAAGTATAATCACACCAATTCATGTCTTTATACATGTACTTTTTTGGCATTACAATTCTTATTACACATATATACCACAATTTTTCATATTTCTGTTTGTATATAAAGTATGTTGACACCCAATTTGTGTCTTCATACATGTACTTTGGATAATCATGTCCATCATATTTCACCATCCTTGTTAATCCTTTGCCCCTCCCTTTTCTTCCCACCCCTCTTCCCTATCTAGAATTAATCTATTCCTCCCATGCTCCCCGCCCCCCCCCCCGCACCCCACTATGAGTCAGCCTCCTTATATCAGAGAAAACACTCAACATTTGTTTTCTTTTTTGGGGATTGGCTAACTTCACTTAGCATTATCTTTTCCAATGCCATCCATTTTTATCTGCAAATGCCATGATTTTATTCTCATTTATTGCTGAGTAATATTCCATTGTGTATATATGCCACATTTTTGTAATCCATTCATCCACTGAAGGGCATCTAGATTGGCTCCACAGTTTAGCTATTGTGAATTGTGCTGCTATAAACATTGATGTGGCTGTGTCCCTGTAGTATGCTGTTTTTAAGACCTTTGGGTATAGTCTGAGGAGAGGGATAGCTGGGTCAAATGGTGGTTCCATTCCCAGATTTCCAAGGAATCTCCATAATGCTTTCCATATTGGCTGCACCAATTTGCAGTCCCACCAGCAATGTATGAGTGTATCTTTTCCCCCACATCCTTGCCAACATTTATTGTTGTTTGTCTTTCATAATAGCTGCCATTCTGACTAAAGTGAGATGATAGAGTAGTTTTTTTTTTTTATTGTTGGTCGTTCAAAACATTACATAGTTCTTAATATATCATATTTCACAGTTTGATTCAAGTGGGTTATGAACTCCCATTTTTACCCCGTATAGTAGTTTTGATTTGCATTTCTCTTATTGCTAGAGATGATGAGCATTTTTTCATATATTTGTTGATTGAGTATATATCCTCTTCTGAGATGTGTCTGTTCAGGTCCTTGGCTCATTTGTTGATTGGATTATTTATTTTTTTTTTTTTTGGTGCTTGGATTTTTGAGTTCTTTATACACCCTAAAGATTAATGCTCTATCTTATGTGTGTGGAGTAAAAATTTGCTCCCAGGATGTAGGCTCTCTATTCACCTCACAGATTGTTTCTTTTGCTGAAAAGAAACTTTTTAGTTTGATTCCATCCCATTTATTGATTCTTGGTTTTAATTCTTGTGCTATAGGAGTCGTGTGTGTGTGTGTGTGTGTGTGTGTGTGTGAGAGAGAGAGAGAGAGAGAGAGAGAGAGAGAGAGAATTTTTTAATATTTATTTTTTAGTTTTCAGTGGACACAACATCTTTATTTTATTTTTTTGTTGTGCTGAGGATCGAACCCAGTGCCTTGCACATGTCAGGAGAGCGCACTACTGCTTGAGCCACATCCCTAGCCCAACTATAGGAGTCTTATTGAGGAAGTTGGGGCCTAATCCCACATGATGAATATTAGGGCCTACTTTTTCTTCTAATAGACACAGAGTCTCTGGTTTAACTCCAAGGTCCTTGATCCATTTTGAGTTAAGTTTTGTGCATGGTGAGAGATAGGGGTTTAATTTTATTTTGTTGCATATGGATTTCCAGTTTCCCAGCACCATTTGTTGAAGATGCTATCTTATCTCTAGTGCATGTTTTTGGCACCTTTGTCTAATATAAGATAATTGTAATTTTGTGAGTTATTCTCTGTGTCCTCTATTCTGTACCATTGGTCTACCAGTCTGTTTTGGTGCCAATACCATGCTATTTTTGTTACTATTGCTCTGTAGTATAGTTTAAGGTCTAGTATAGCGATGCCACCTTCTTCACTCTTCCTGCTAAGGATTGCTTTAGCTATTCTGGGTTTATTATTTTTCCATATGAATTTCATGATTGCTTTTTCTACTTCTATGAGGAATGCCATTGGGATTTTGATCAGAATTGTATTAAATCTGTATAGTGCTTTTGGTATTATTTTGATAATATTAATTCTGCCTATCCAAGAGCAAGGTAGATCTTTCCATATTCTAAGGTCTTCTTTGATTTCTCTCTTTAGGGTTCTGTAATTTTCATTGTATAGATCTTTCTCCTCTTTCATTAAGTTGATTACCAAGTATCTTTTTTTTTTAAGGTCATTGTGAATGGGGTAGTTTTCATCTTTTCCTTCTCAGAGGATTTGTCACTGATATACAGAAATGCCTTTGATTTATGGGTGTTGATTTTATATCCTGCTACTTTGCTGAATTCATTTACTAGTTCTAAAAGTTTTCTGGTGGAGTTTTTTGGTTCTTCTAGGTATAGAATCATATCGTCAGCAAATAGTGCTAATTTAAATTCTTCTTTCCGTATACATATCCCTTTAATTTCTTTCATTTGTCTAATTGCTCTAGCCAGTGTTTCAGGATTATGTTGAATAGAAGTGGTGAAAGAGGGCATCCCTGTCTGTTCCAGTTTTTAGAGGGAATGCCTTCAATTTTTCTCCATTTAGAATGATGTTGGCCTGAGGCTTAGCATAGATAGCCTTTAGGATGTTATGATATGTTCCTGTTATCCCTAGTTTTTCTAGTGTTTTGAACACAAAGGGTGCTGTATTTTGTCAAATGCTTTTTCTGCATCTTTTGAGATGATTATATGATTCTTACCTTTGAGTCTATTGATGTGATAAATTTCATTTATTGATTTCTGTATGTTGAACCAAACTTGCATCCCTGGAATGAATCCCACCTAATCATGGTGCACAATCTTTTTGATATATTTTACTATTCAATTTGCCAGAATTTTATTTTATGTTAATTTTTGCATCTATGTTCATTAGAGATATTGGCCTGAAGTTTTCTTTCTTTGATGTGTCTTTGCTTGGTTTTGCAATCAGGGTGATATTGGCCTCATAGAATGAGTTTGGAATTACTGCCTCTTTTTCTATTTCCTGAAATAAATTAAAGAGTATTGGTATTAGTTCTTCTTTAAAGATCTTGTAGAACTCGGCTGTGTATCCATCTGGTCCTGAGCTTTTCTTGGTTGGTAATCTTCTGATGGCTTCTTGTGTTGTGGTCAATTTGACTCTTGAACTTGAGAAGAGTTTTTTTTTTTTTAATGAACATAGATACACCATTGTTTGGGGCATATATATTTATTATTGTTATGTCTTGTTGGTGTGTGGTTCCCTTGAGCAGTATGTAATGTCCATCTTTATCCCTTTTGATTAACTTTGGCTTGAAGTCTACTCTATTTGATATGAGGATGGAAACTCCTGCTTGCTTCCACAGTCCATGTGAGTGGTATGATTTTTCCCAACCTTACACTTTCACTCTGTGTATGTCTTTTACTATCAGATGAGTCTCCTGGAGGCAGTATATTGTTGGGTCTTTTTTTAAAAAATGCAATCTGCTAGCCTATGTCTTTTGATTGGCGAGTTTAAGCCTTTAACATTTAGGGTTATTATTGAGACATGGTTTGTATTTCCAGCCATATTTGTTTATTTTTGTTATTTAACTTGACTTGGTTTTCCTCTTTGATTAGTTTTTCATTTAGTATACTACCTCCCTCTGTTGATTTTCATTGTTGTTTTTCATTTCCTCTTCATGGAATATTTTGCCAAGGATGTTTTGTAGTACCAGTTTTCTATATATAAATTCTTTTAACTTTTGTTTATCGTGGAAGGTTTTTATTTCATCTTCAAGTCTAAAGCTTACTTTTGCTGAATACAAGATTCTTGGTTGGCACCATTATCTTGATTCTTTAAACTACTAAAACTATTTTAAAAAGAAAGAAAAGAAAACTCATCAACATAGAATTCTTTACCTAGCAAAGATACCCTTCAAAAATGAGGTGAGGTAAAATATTTTAGACACATAGGTTGAGAAAGTTCATGGTTGCTAAAACTTTACTATAATATTAAAACAATGTTTCCCAGGCAAAAGGAAAATAACAGATATATAGAAAATAATGAAGAGTATCAAAAATTGTAAATATGTGGATACATATAAATGACTTTTTCTTCCTGTAGTTTCCTTAAAAAGACAGATGATCACCTAAATCAAAAATAATAGCATTGTTAGATGGTTTGTTAATGTAGATAGAAGTAAAAGAAAGAATAGATGCAACAGTAAAAGGATGGGGTAGGGAGAAACAAATTTAATTATATTGTTGTTAGTTTCATATTTGTGAAGTCACATGTCATATGGTAAAATGTGAAGTAGGAAGGATGAAATAGGAAGTAATATGAAGGTCAGATATGAAGTGTGAAGTGATATAATATTAACTCTAACTTTGGTAAGTTAAAGGAGGCATATTGTTAGCCCTAGAAAAATTACTGAATAATAATAAAAATAAGGAGTATAGCTAAAGAGCCAATAAATATGAGATAATAAACATTTAAGTTATGCAAAATAAAGCAATAAAGCTACAGAGGAATTAAAAATAGAACAAATAGAAAACAAATAATATGATGAACTTTAAACCAGACATATCAACAATTACATGAAATATAAATGGACTAAATAAATATAAAAGGCCAATGCTGTCAGACTAGATAACACAGGAAGACCTGATATGTGCTGTCTAAGAAATGCACTTTAAAGATAAAAACACAGGGCTGGGGATGTAGCTCGGAGGTAGAGTGCTTGTCTAGAAGGTGTGCAGCCCTGGTTTGATCCCCAGCATAATAAACAGATTGAAAGTTTAAAAAAAAGGCAGTGCTTAGAGATAAGGTTATGGCTTTAAATGCCTATTACGATACAAATAGAATGCATTATATAGAGTACATAATAACAAAGCATTTTAAGACAGAGTACTATTAGAGATATCAGGACATCTCATAGTTAAAAGACTTATCAGAAAAACATAAAGGTTATATATATATATATATATATATAAAAATGAAGTGGGAAAGTTAATAATACTCTAAATAGAACAATACATTAAACCCACCAATTACAAAATGCACTTTTTTCCAAGTACATAAGGAATATTCACAAAGATAGATCACATGCTGGGTTATAAAATGAATCTCAAAAAAATTTCAAAGGATTAAAATTTTATGGAGTATTTTCTCTGATAACAATAAAAATCAAGTAACAATGAGATACCTAGAAAATTCCCAAATTCTTTGAAATTAAACATCAGACTTCTAAATAATTCATGCATCAAAAAAGAAATGATGAGAGAAATTATAAAATATTTTGAATTCAATAGTAATTAAAATAATGCATATCAAAATGTATGGGATGCATCTAAAGCAGTGCTTAGAGATAAGGTTATGGCTTTAAATGCCTATATAAGTGGGAAAGAAATTAGAATCAGTTATCTAAGTTTTCAACTCCACAATCTGGAAAAAGAAAAAAAAAAGTTAAACTCAAAACAATTAGGAGGAAGTAAATAACAAACATTAGAACAGAAAGCAATTAAATAGAAAAACAAACTAAATGGCATAAAACAAATTTTTATTTTTATTTTTTTCTTCCATATTTTTGGTGTATTATAATTACACATGGTAGTGGGATCTGTTGTTACATATTCATACATGGTATGATAAAACAATATAATCTGGTTAATATCATTCCCTAGTATTTCCCCTCCTCCTTCCCCCTGTTCCATTTCCTCTACTTTACAGGTCTCCCTTCAGTTTTTATGAGATTCCCCTTCACGCTTTTCCCTCCTTTTTCCCTCTCTAGCTTCCACATATGTTTATTCATTCATCCACTTATGGACACCTAGGCTAGTTCCACAATTTAGCTATTGTGAATGGTGCTACTATGACTATAGGTATGCATGTATTGCTATAGTACGCTGACTTTAATTCTTTAGGATCAATACCAAGGAGTGGTGTAGCTGGGTCATATGGTGGTTCTATACCTAGTGTTTGAGGAGTCTCCGTACTGATTTCCATTTATAATCCTACCAACAGTGTAAAAGAAGTATACATGTGATATAACTACACTCTGACTGAAATCATTGCACTGCCCCCCTAATTGTGATCTGATCCATTTCTCAACCATCTCCGCTTCCAAATCTTATTACAGTATCCATTTTCCTTCAGTTAATGAATAATTGGTCATAGAGGTAGGATCTGGGGAAAAAAAGAGAGGAAATTGCTCAATTTTAGGAAATTGTGGGGCAGAGAGAAAATGACTTGCTGAAATATTGCCACGGCCCAACACATCAGATACACAAAATTCCTTTAGAACTGGGTATCCTAGAAGCAAAGCCAGGAAGTAAGAATAAGAGGAACAGGAGGACATTTTCATGTGGACTTCCAGATGTGCTCACTGTTGTTCTTCATATTCCACAGACCCAGAAAAGAGCTGCCAGCCAGTACTGGAGACTCTGCGTCAGGCCATGGATGGCACTGTGTATGCCCACAGCACCTTGGAATTGCAGACACTGCAGCCTATAGTCAACTTCCTTGCCACTGCCACAGTGCCAGGATGCTGTGAGCGCCCACTCTGCCCACGCCTCTTTCGTCTCTTCACAGTGCTGGCCCTAGAGAGCATGACCCAGGCTACCATGCTGAGCAGACATGTGCCTAGCCTCCAAGCCTGGCTCGAGCGCTTCCCCTTTGTGGAGAGAGAGAGTGTTCTGGCAAGAGCCCTGGTCCGGGCCTCAGTAGAGGCCTGGGAGGCTATGTGTAACTCCTTCATGCCTTCACCCCTCCACCCACACTACCACTTCTCTCTGCACTCTGTGAGCCATCTTTTGGGAAGCCTGCAGCTATTGCCTACCAGAATAGGCTCACGGGGTTTCGTAGATTTTCCCAACCACCAGGAGCACTTGCGCCTTGTATCAGGCTTGCGTGGCACTCGCCTAACTACTATGATGGCTATGAGGAGCATGGTGCGTCTTTGGTTACATGAGGCACAGAGAACTTTTTGTGACCGGTTGAACAGCCCTAAGGAACGCTCTTTCTGTGCCAAGCTGCTCCTAGAAGTAGCTCAGAATGTTTTCTGTGGTGGGCCAGGGCCCCAGTACTTGGACAAGGACCATGAGGAGGAGGAGGAGGAGGAGGAGAGGGTACCTGAAGTGGAATCTGAAGGGGAGTTGGCCCAGTGGGAGGACTTAAGCAATAGTAATAGTGAAACAGATGAGGAAGAGGATCCCTATGGCCTTCAAGCCACAGCAGGCTTACATTCCAGGGAACCAAGTCTAGCACCATCCATAAGGCCAGTACAAAGGGAGATTATAGAAAGCACAAGTCACAAGATACAGCAGGAGGAAAGCAAAAGGGCTTCTCACAATGAGTTCCAGTCAAAGAAATCCAAGAGTTCGTTGCAGAAATCACCCCAGATAGACCTGATTTCACCCCTATTGTTACCAGTATTACTACTCTGTCCCCAGGAAAAGCCCTCAGATCTGGTCTTCAGTCAGGAGTTGATACTGGGATCCAACTCTGAGAGCCCCAACTTATACCTGGAACGGCAGTGGGAGAGCCTTGAAAAACAGTTGTCCACCTCAGCTGCTCAGCTGGGGCTGAGCCCCCACCTTGCCTGGTGCCACTCCATGGCCCAGCATGTGGCCCGCCTGGTCCGAGTTCTGGCCAAGCCCAGGCAGCATGGCCTATTGCTCTCAGGAACTCTGGGTACTGGGCGCTGTACTGCCATCACTCTGGCCTCTAGCATTTGTCAGGCCCGCCTCTTCCATCTGCCATCTAGATCAGAGGAGGAAATTCTCCAGTGTTTGAGAGATGCCAGCTGGCATGCTGGCATATTAAACCAGCCAGTGGTCTTACTGGTACCCAAGAGTGTGGATCTCACTACCCTCCATCACCTAGTAGCCCTGGCAACCTCAGGCAGTTTCCCTGACCAGTACACAGAGGCAGATCTGGACAATATTGAAGAACATGTACCGATGGAGAACCTTGATATCAAAAACAACACTAAGAAGGAAGTGGCATTGCAATGGTAAGTCCTAAAGCCCCATACCTGGGTCTGCTCTGCTCTTACTCTGTCCTGCCCAAAAGGCTATAAGGAAATCTATGTGCTATTGTGAAGGCTCTTAAGATGAGGGCTAAGTGGTCAGGATTGGAACTGGGACCCGGTAGGGCAAACAGGGGATAAGAAGAAGACAGCCACTGACTGACTCCTGGCCCACAGGTTCTACCAGCAAGTGTGTAGCCACCTGCACATGTTTTTCCTGATGGGAGATTACCAGGCCCACAAGCAGCTGCCCTCCACCCTTTATCTGAGGCTCGTTCAACTAGCCACTGCCAGCATTGACTACTATGAACCCTGGGACCAAGCTTCCTTAGTCAGGGTAGCCCAGCACCACCTGGAGGGTGCTCAGAGTTTACCCCTTGATGATGGTGAGCCTTTTTCTTGACCTTACCAGTCATTTCAACTAGGTTCTAATTAGGATTATTACCTAGGCCAGTGTCTGTCTATCTCTGATTCTCGTGTGTGTGTGTGTGTGTGTGTGTGTGTGTGTGTTTACTGAGCTCCCTTCACATTTTCTAACCTCCTTTCCTGAGCTAGAATAGAAACCCTTACCTTTCCCACTTTCCTATGGACTTACAAGTCCAGGCTAAAGCCATACCCATTGCAGACTGCTTGAAGTACCCAGATCTCCAGGCCTCTATTTCCAGTGTGGCCAAAGCCATGGCCCTCATCCACCTTTCGGCTGCCTACTACCATGAGCACCTGTGCCCTGCATTGCCACTTGTCACCCCCAAGACTTTCCTAGACCTTCTGGACACCTTCATGCTGCTGCGGCGACAGATGACCCTTAAGTTAAAGAATAGGGCCCAGCGGTAAGTGGCCCCATTCCCTGAAGTTTACCTCCTTATGCCCCTTAAGTCCACTCACTGTGTGGTGCATTGTACCTTCAGAATCTATAATGCCCTAGAGAATCTGAAAAAGCTGATTGAGCAGCACAGCACCCACAACAACCTGGTCTACATTTTGGAACAGCAGCTAAAAGGCTCTCAGCAGGTAAGAGGGAGAAGACTGTCAGATTCATGAGGTTGTGTTAATGCAGAGTACAAAAGAAAAGTTGGAAGGAACCAATGAGAGTGAAGCTTAGTTCTGATTTCCCTAAAGTCCCTCTTAATTTCTCCAGGTGATCTCTCTAATCCTGACTATCTCCTCCTTAAGAACTCTGGCTCAAAAGTTTTATGACACAGCTGAGACTAGATTGATTCTTCATAACACATGAAACTCAAGTGTCTGCTTCTGGTAGCTCCTCGTGTCTTGACTATGTGAAGTTCAGTGTGATCCCAAGATCTCCATATACACTCATGAGGGATTCAGCAGGGATATCAATATCATGGCCACCTCCCACTCTTATCATTTTCCCTTGAATTCACTCTAGCACTGCTAGTCAGCTCATCTCTTGTAGCCATCTTTTTTCCTTATACCACTTTGTCCTATACCTCTTTCTTCCAAAAAGCACCAAATATATAAGGCTGTTGTGTATAGTAAGGAGATGTGAATGGATGAGGGTAGTAGGGGAAAATTTACAGCATATCAAAGAAACAAGCATATTTAAATATTACACTGTACATCAATATCCTAAATATCCTTACTCACCCTCTACTGGGCGTTCCTCGGTGACCAACTTTTCTATATCACGCCCATCTCCCAACACCTGTACCACATGTTATTCACTTAATTTTTCTTTCAAAGTTCCCTGAATACATTTTTTCATGGAATAGAGATTTTTTTTTCTAGTCCAAACCCCAAATCCTTTCATTTGTTATATAGAACAATCATCTTCTTCCAGCAAATCTGAATAAAACTGGTGGGGTGTGGGTCACCATACCTTATATGGGCAAATATTTGCAGTTAAAGGTATTTTCCCAAACAAAAGAAGTCTTGTTTTGTTTTTAATAAGAGGTATTTTGAAATAACACTTTTCTTCCTACGGCATAAGACCTTGGAAAAGGTTCAGGGACCACTACAGAGAAGTGAAATAGTGCCCAACTCACAACTGGGTAATCTAATTGGCTTTTTAGTAGGCTTTCAGGCCTTAAAAATACTAATGCATGGCTCCATATGGCTCTTCCGTATGGGTGCCCTCCAAATATCACTTGGGGTTGCACTGCTCGAGAGGCCTGGCTTATGTTGTGTCTACCTACATAGTTTCCATAATGCTCTATGAAACTGTGCCACCTGGAATTCTCAAGGTACTGGAATCCTCTTACTATCCACTAGCTAGGATGCCTAGCTTAGATTACACATAAAGATTCAGCCAAGTTGTAAAAGAAAGAAAAGAAAGGAAGGGACAAGAGACTACTTCCCCATATTTCCCAAAGTCCAGTTTCTTTCTTGTCCTGGGTCCTACTTTTTCCCAAGATGATTCATACTAGGAATTATTATTTTGGTTTAAGAGTACAGGCATTCCTTGATCATCTACATCAGACCACAACACAAGAAGCCCCATATCTAGATAAAAGATATTCATAGTCTCAGGGATCATTCAGAATCAGATGACTTGGTGTTTTAGTCAGGATTTTTTTTTTTTGGTTCTGTAACTAAAAGATCTGATTATAACAATTGTAGAGGAAGAAAAGTTTAAGATGGGGACTCATGGTTTCAGAGGTCTTAGTCCACAGAAGACCAGCTCCATTCCTCAGGGCTCTAGGTAAGGCAGAACATCATGGTGGAAGAGTATAGCAGAGAGAAGCAGCTCACATGTTGATCAGGAAGCAAAGAGAGAGGTCTCCACTTGCCAGATACAAATATATACCCCAAAGCCATGCCCCCACTTTTTCAGCCATACCCCACCTGCTTCCAGCACCACTCAGTTAATCCCATCAGGGATCAATTCAGAAATCAGGTTAAGGCTCTCATAACCCCATCATTTCTCCTCCAAACCTTGCATTGTTCCATACATGAGCCTTTTGGGGACACCTCACATCCACACCATAACACTTGGTGATTCACTCAACAGCCACAATAGTGTGTAATTTTTCTAGTATTCCATATCCTAGGAAATATCCCCACTTGGCACCTAATCATTTAAGCCAAATCCCAGGAGTCATTCTGTGATCTTCCATTTCTTTCTCATCTCATATTCAATTGGCTCATTTGTTCATTACTGTATTCAACAAAATTAATCAAAACCTATAATCATTTTGTCTAGGCACTTACTAATATTTACGTATATTTATGTCTACATTTAGATTGATACACAGGTAGACAGACAGATGATAGTTTCCTTGCCACAAGGAATCCAAGATGGCTATCGTTTTTCCATTTTCTGATGAGAAAACAGAGATCCAAAGAGGCTAGAGAAGCTTCCTTAAACTTATAATATCATGATGAGGATTAAATGAGATTTTGCATGTAAAGCCTTTAGAAAGGCTGTCATATAGTCATGACTTAATATGTTTGTTATTATTAATATTAGGTCAGATTGCCTCCTAATAAGAGGAGATAAGACACTACCCTTGACTTCATAGTGTCTACAGTTTTCCAGAGATATAGATTCATCAAGGAAATATCCAAACAGTATGGTATGACAAAGTCCAGAGGGGGCTGACGTAGTAAGAATTCTAGAGAAAACAGTGTGGTGATATACCTGTAATCCCAGCAACTCAAGAGACTGAGGTAGGAGGATCACAAGTTAAGACTAGCCTCAGGAACTTAACAAGGCCCTAAACAACTTAGCAAGACCCTATTTAAAAAAAAAAAAAAAAAAAACACCTCTTTTAAAAAAGGGCTAGGGATGTGGCTTAGGTTCAATCTCTAGTACAAAACAAAAAAAAAAGAAAGAAAGAAAGTACAGTGCCCCCAGAATGGTACTGATGTTGAAGCTTAAAGGCTAGATAAGATTTGGCCAGATGTAGAGAGAGGTGGGAAGGAAAAATGTTCCAGGCTAAAGTAACAGCTTGTGTAAAACCCTAGAGGCAAGAGAACACATGCCATTTTGGAGGACTTGAAAATTGGAGTGGCTGGAGAGTAGTATGTTGGGAGAGTTAAAAAGATGAGATTGGAAAAATGAGTAGGTCAAGGTGGTCAAGGTGGCATTGTCAATCAAACAAAGGGAGAGGACACCCCTCATAGGAAGGGACATTTCAGAGGGGGGGGGGACGTGTGTTAAAGAACATTATGATGATGAGATTCAGTTTTTAGAAAACCAGTCAGGCTGCAGTGTGGGGAATGAGTTAGGGGAGAGAAATAAAAGACCATTCAGGAATTTTGTGCAGGTCAGGAGAGAGATCCTGAATGTGAGTGATGGATGTTTGGGATGGAAGTGGACATGAGAGAAATGTTGGAGGTGTAATTGTAAAAGACCTCAAAGAGCCTGGGTTTAGGAGAATAGAGCTAACAATCAGAATTCTTCCTTGAGAAATCTGAGCACATTTTGCCACAGTTCTCTGAGAACAAGAATGCAAGGAGAGGTAAGATTGCAGAAGAGCTGAGGCATAACCAATACATTCATTTTGGGGGCATGAGGAATCTAAGGGGCCTGTAAAACATCCAAGGAGAGGTGTCCACTATGCAGATGGGTACACAGTGTAGGGCTTGGCAGTAATATAGCTAAAGAGGAATTTGACAGTATTTAGAATATAATAGAAGCCATGAAATTAGGGATTTAGGAAGAATTTGTCTAAAAGAAAGATCTATCTTCTGTGACAACTGCTGCTAAGGGGTCAAATAAGATAAATAGCATAGCATAATAGTTACATGCTCAGACTTTAGAATCAGATTTTCTTAGCCTGTATGGTAAACAAGTTGCAAGGAAAGCAACTACCTACAGGGGGCTGCATTACCAGATGCCAAGCAGTAAGTGACAGACCAAGAGCTCAGACTCATTCTGTGCCTACTCAGAGTTCAGTTTTGTTATCCTACCATGCCCATGGGGTCTCCCCTTGGCATGTTCCCACACAGCCCAGAATCTGGAGCTACAGGGCCTGATCTCTGTTCACAGAGCCTAATCAAATTTCAGCAGCAGCTAGAGCAAAGCAAGCTCCTGTACAAGCGGCAGATAGCAGAGTGTCGTCATCAGGAGCACCTAATTGAGAACCTAGCTAAGCAGCGAGATTCCCTGCAGTCTCAGTATCAGGTTTTCGTGGAGAAGGTATGTTTTTCCTGTCATGTGCCCTCTACCTGTCTTTGCTTGGGAGAGGATAGCCCCTAACAGGATGCTCAGTGGAAGGGTTGGGGAGACTCATGATGGAGTCTCCAGGGGAAGGGGGCAAAGGTTATCTTGGGGAGTGCCCTTCATGAGAACTCCTAGGAGAAAATTTAAAAACATCTTGAAAGGGAAGCTCATCTCTCAGAAGCTCGCTTCAGCAAGAACCTCTCCTCATGTAGATGGGCAAGGCATTTCTGGGTCCTCTGAGTCAGCTGCAGGTGGCTGACTTTGAGGAGATAAGGAGCTATCGAGCACCACCAGAATCTGTAATCCGGGTGACTGATGCATTGTGTGAACTGTTCCACCATGAAACAGGCTGGACCAATGCCAAGCAACTTTTATGCACTGAAGATTTTTATCAGGTAGGAATAATGAAGGAACAGACGGGAGGCACACAGGATAGACTTGGCAGGGATAGACTTTTGGGTCAAGGTCCAGAGCATCCATGTCTTCCCCTCTCCCCTGAACACACTTCCTCCTAGGAGCTGGTATTCTTCCCCAAGGAGAAGATGAAAGACTCAGAGCTGATAAAATTAGAACAAACTCTGAAGGATCCAGGCATGAGTGATGCAGCTCTGAGGGCAGTAAGCATACCCACAGCAAACCTGGCGATCTGGCTCCGGGCTGTTCTGTGTTATGGACTGGCACAGGGCCGGGGTGTGCCCACTGGCCTGCTGCTGAGGCAGGTGGAGGCAACACTGGCTCGGGAGCAGGCCCGCTTAGGCCAATTCCAGTTTCAAGCCCAGGACATGCTGGAGAATATTTTGGCCCTGACTAAGAAGCTAGAGGATGCCCAGATTTCCCACAGCCATGTGGTACAGACTCTCAATCAGGCACAATGTGGCCAGTATCACAAATGGCCCATAAAGTCTACACTGCTCACACCCATGAACAACTGGTGTGCACAGCTCCAGGTAACCAACCCTCTCCCATATGTCTTCTTCCTTGTTCATTTCACACCCTGCCACCCTATGCCCTAACTGCTTCCTGCCCCACCTTCCTTGCTTTCCTCCATACCTCTCCTCGCTGGCCTAAACACCCTCTGGTCTTCCCTTCACGCCAGAAGTTGAGGGGACACTGCAAGACTATGTTTGGAGATGCCCTCCTGTGTTCTGCTGCCATCACCTACTTAGGTCCCTTCCCACCTCTCCGTCGCCAAGAGCTACTGGACAAGTGGCTGGCTCTGTGTAGGGGCTATCAAGAGACCCTGGGTCCAGATGATGTGGCACAGGCACTGAAGCAGAAGCAGAAATCTGTCATCATGCCCCCAAAAAAACCCCTGTTGCCCACATGCTCTCCCTTCAGTATTCTGTCACTGCTAAGCTGTGAATCTGAACAGTATCAGTGGGACCGAGACCTGAAGCCCCAGGCAAAGTCGGCCCGCTTGGCAGGCCTGCTTCTGGGGAGTTCCACTCACTACTATAGTTGCCGTTGGCCTCTGCTGCTTGACCCCAGCAATGAGGCACTCATCTGGTTGAACCCACTGCCTCTGGAAGATAAAAGATGCTTGGCACAAGCCCCCACTGAGCGCAGAGGTAAGGCAGAGACAATAATACATGCTTCTGGGATATCTGAACTGCCCAACCCTCTGAGCCTCATGTGATCTTCCCTGGCTAGAATATCCCAGATTTTATCAGCCTATGCTATATATATTTTTTGGTTCATATTGCAATGAAGACCAATTCATGGTCTTCCACTTCTCAGGTTTCTTTGGCACTATTAGAAACCTTGCCCTCACCCCCAGAGTTTTAGTACTCAGATTTGTTCAAAAATTCTAGAAGAACATTTTTATTGATTCTGTTTAGATTAGGAATCACATCTGGGTGGCGTGTTGGAAGGAAAATTTGCTAGAAGGAAGAGGGGATGTTTTATCTCCCAGAAAATGGGGTTGGTGTGCTGCATTAGTGAGAAAAAAAAATTCTAGAAGAACATTTTTATTGATTCTGTTTAGATTAGGAATCACATCTGGGTGGCGTGTTGGAAGGAAAATTTGCTAGAAGGAAGAGGGGATGTTTTATCTCCCGGAAAATGGGGTTGGTGTGCTGCATTAGTGAGGAAAAAAAATGTGAACTCTTGGAAAAAGGTTCTTTGAAGATGTCATGAGGGCTGGGGCTGTGGCTTAGTGGTAGAGCACTTGCCTAGCATGTGTGAGGCCCTGTGTTCGATCCTCAGCACCACATAAAAATAAATAAATACAATAAAGGTACTGTGTTCAACTACAACTAAAAAATAAAATGAAAAAAAAAAGATGTCATCAACTTCTGAACCTTGAAATAATATCACCCTGCTCTTTATATGAGTGGGCTCTAAATCCCATGACAAGCATCTTATAAAATACAGAAGAAAAGACATACACAAAAGAGAAGTCCATGTGAAAAGGGAGACCAAGATTGGAGCTTTTTGGCCACTAGCTAAGGAAAGTCTGGAACCACCAGAGGATGGAAAAAGGCAAAGAAGGCTCCTCTTTAGAACCTTGGCAGAAGTATATCCTGCTGAAACCTTGATTGCGGACTTCTGGTTTTCACAACTATGAGAAAACTAGTTTCTGTTGTTTAAGCTACCAAGTTTGTGGTAATTTGTTACTGTAGTCCCGGAAACTAATACACAATATATCATGCAAGGTATCATCTGTCCTTCCAAGTATCATGTCAGAGTTGCTGCTGATTTTCAGAAATATGAAGAGCCAAATGTGATAGGCAGAATTTTGGTCTCTGTGACCTTTGCCTTTTGATGTTATTTCCAGGATTATGTTATGTTACATAAAAAAGAGTTTGAAGAGTTGATTAAAATTACTAATCATTTGGCATTAAGATAGAGATATTATCTCAGATTATCTAGATGAGCCCAGTATAATCAAATGAGGCCTTCAGAGCAGAAAGGAAGAAAGAAAACAGTCAGATTTGAAACACTAGAAGGATTCAATGAACTGTTGCTAGCTCAAAGATAGTGGGGGCTACAGGGCCAGTGTGAGAAATTAGAATAGTGTGTGAAAGAATAGGTAGGCATGGGGCATGTATCTGAAGTTCCAGCTACTTGAGAGATTGAGGCAGGAGGGTCACTTGAACCTAAGAGTTCAAAACCATCCTGGGCAACACAGCAAGATCCCATCTCAAAACAAACAAATAAACAAACAAACAAACAAATAAAAAAACAGCCTAGAAAAGGACCTCAAGCCCCAGATGAGATGGGAAGCCCCATCTGACACTTTGATTTTAGCCCAGTGTAGCCCTGTGCAGAAAATCCAGCCATGCTGTGGGTTAATGGGTTGAATAGGTGAGACTGCTAACCTATAGAAGGGTAGAGAATAAACTGGTGTTATTTCAAGCTGCTAATTTTGTGGTAATCTGTTAGCAATAAAAAAAAAATGAATGCACTGAACTATGGATCTGGCAAAGAGAATCAGTTTGGCCCAGGAATTATCTGGGCAGCATAGCAAGGGGTCATGGAAGTTGGGAATGGTTGTTGATTAGCCAACTATCTGTGTTTACCACACCACCCATGATTTAGCTAATTCCACAGTTTACAGACTTTCACTTACAAGTTACTACTTCCAGGTACTGATTTCCAAATTAGTGAGGATTCTTTAAGTTGTTAGTACCAGAATTATCTCAAGTTAAAAAAAAGCAGGGAGCAGGGGAGGCACTGACTCTTCTAACCAACCTATAGAAAGGGCAGAAACGGAGCCAATTTCAGAGATGACTAACTCCCTCCCTTAATTTTAAAGTAATAATAATAATAAGCAACATTTATCGAGCACTTACTAGGCACCGGCCTAGGTGTTTTCTATGTGTCATTGTATTTAATCTTCACGGTAATCCTATGAGGTCATCACTAATATTAATTCCATTTTGTTGATGAGGAAACTGAGTCACAGAGCTTAAACAGCTTTCCTAAAGTGTCTTACTTCCCTCATGGAATGGAGTCCTTGGATGAATAGTGCTCCACCAGAGTCCAAATCCTCCTCTCAGAAATGTTTCTGTGCATCTTTCTGTCACAGGGAAGAGTCTAATGACAAGTCAAGAGAGAGAGAATAAAAATGAGGATGTAGAAGAAGATAATGATTGTGACGAAAGGAATAAGGCTAAAGACCAAACCGAAGAGCAGAAGGCAGAAGAAAGTAAAAATGAGGAACAGGAGAAAGAGCAAGAGCAAGGGGAGAAAGAAGAAGAAGAGAAAAAGAACAAGGCAGAGAAACACGAGTCCAGCCTAGCCTCGGAAACTCAGTCTTCACCTCGTCTCTGCTTTAATGTGCTCTCAGGTGCTAACCCAGAGTTGGGTCCTCAGCTTTTGGAGGCAGCTGCCAGTGGTAAGAACTGATGCCCACCCACCATTACCCCCTCTTGTCCTCCCCTGATTCTGTGACCCCATATACCTCTCACATCTCAGTCTGACTTCAGTTCCCATCCTTCATCCCATTATGTTGAAAAATCTCAAAGGAACCCTATTTGTTGGAGGATAGCTGCTCAGGGTCAGCTCTTGTGGGTACCATGGGTGCTGGCATTGTGGGTGGGTTGTCCTTGCTTCCCCTCACAGGCCTGCCTGTGCTTCTGACCAACATGGAGCTGGGCCTATGGTGCCAAGAACTACAATGGCTGCTTCAGCGGGAGAAGCTGAGTCTACCCAAGGTGCAGCCTGGCTTCTGTCTCTATCTGAGCACTACCCTCCCACTCTGTGCCTTGGAAAAAGGTGAGACCCAGAGGGCACATTGCTAGCACAGTTTTGTGGGCACACTAGGATCCCAGGACCAGTATTTAGAGGGCTTGACTCAACCTGAGCAGGCTCAGAATGTAGTAAGGAGCCATACCCCTTGTCTGCCCCCTCCTTGGCTCTGCCAAGGGTGAGGGTTTAAGCACATTCCATGTGACTCCAAGTGCTAGGTTATGAACTGCTAAAGGGGCTGAATGTCCTGGATTTGTCCCTGAACATGGAAATACTAGAAGAACAGATGCTGCATGAAATCCTGTGCAGGGAGCATCCTGAGCTTGAGGCCCGCTGGCAGGACATAAAAATCAGAGCCCTGGATGCCTGTGAAGATGTGGAGGCTGCTGAGGTGCCTGGGGGTCCAGTCTGTGGGATAGGATAAGCACTGGAAGGGCCTGGGTGTAGAGGTGGAGATGAATGTAGATATTTGGGGACTGTGGGAAAGGGCCAGATCCACCTAACAAATTACTATATACAGGAGCGGTTGCTGACGATGATGCTGATGCAGAAACAAACCCCTCAGAAACCAGCTAAGTTTCTGCGGGATATGGTGAGGTCCCAGGCAGTGATATGTCAACTGCGTGCTCATTGTGAGGAGCTAGAAGGACAAAAACTGAAGGAGATGGAATTGTGGGTATCCTACCAGCATGTAGTTAGACATGGAATGGCCTTAGTGAATGCCCTAAGCCCACTGCAGAACTTGCTCCCATTTTTCCGGATGAAACCAAAGGACTGGCTGGTGGTCACAAAGAAAGCTCTAGACAGCATGAAGCCACATGATATAAAGCATGGGGAGGACCTGGCCAGCCATCTACTGCAGATAAAAATACACCTGACCCACCAGCTGCTGGGCAGCACTGTGGCTTCACTAGGCCTGACCCAAGTACCCTTGGTGGGTACCTTGGGTGCTTTGGCTCTGCTGCATGTGACAAGGAAGGCATCGAAGCTAGAAAGCTTAGCACTCTGGCCTGGACTGGCAACCTCTGCCAGCACTGAATACAGTAAGCCAGACCCAGGTGTGGTTCGGCCAGCCTGGCTAGGGCCAAGAGCCTGGCAAGAATGCGGGATGTTGGAGCTGCTGCCTCCATTTGTTGGGCTGCGGGCATCCCTAGCAGGCCACTCCAATATTTGGCAGGAATACCTGTCGCTATCATCCACAGTGCTGGGTCCTGCACCTGGGCCAGGTCCTGAGCCACTCAGCCTCATCCAGAAGCTGATCCTGTGGCGTGTGCTGCGACCTGACTGCCTGGCAGGTGCTTTGGCAGACTTCACCACCAGTCTCCTGGGGAGACCCCTGGATGAAAATCTGGCTGCTCACACCATGCCCCTTGAACAGAGTCAGGCTACTCAGCCCATACTTATCTTATTGCCTTCGACTGGCCACCCCACAGCCATCCTGCATCCTCTGACTGTCATCCAGAAATTGGCTGCTGAGCATGAACAGGTTTGGACCTAGTCTTTTGGTCACAGAGTGACTGGGCCTCTGGGGGCTGGGAGAAGGTGTGGATGCCCTCTCTCAGCATTCTCACGGATCTTTCTATATTACTGAGGTACTTTTTGGATCATTGTGGTATTACTTTGAGTCTCTTAGGTTGCCTTGGGATTGCTTTGAGTCATTCTTCTGTCTCTATTTGTCTCCAGGGGCAGAAACACCTGCAAGTGATAGCCCTGGGCTCTGAAGTTTGGGACCCAGTCTCAATTGTGGTCAACACTCTATGCCAAGCCATGTTGGAGGGGTACTGGCTGGTGCTGGATAACTGTCATCTGGTGCCCCACTGGCCAAGAGAGCTGATCCAACTCTTGCTGCAGCTGATAGGCAGAGCCAAAGGTGAGTTTGTTGCCTAGAAATGGCTTTCAGGACCACACCCTAACTTGGGCTACAACTTGAACTCGCTCAAGTTCACTGTCAAATTTCCTAGGTCCAGGCCTGTGCTCTTGGCCATGTGTCTGACTCCTGATTCCTCAGTCTCTAATCTGATCCCTAGACTTGTGTCTGATCCAATACCTAATGACTGATCTCAATCCCTTGTCTAAACTCTAGTAGTTTCAGAGATGGAATTGGAACTGCTTTCAACCCAACCTGAAAGAAGGAATGTGGTTACTGTCCACAAAGATTTCCGTCTTTGGCTTATTGTTTCTGCAGAGGCGACTGCTTCCTTGCCAGGTAAGGAGTACCCCCCAACAGTCTCAAATTAGAAAGGGGAGGGCAATTCTGCTGTGCTGACTCAGCACTCTTCTTCCTCTCCAGCTGTGCTGACTCAACACTGCATGCCTGTTTTCTGGGACCAGTCCCTGGAATTGGGCCGCATCTTGATTGACAGTATGGAGTTAGCACAGCAAGGACTCTACATGCAACCTTTTGACCAGGCACTATCTCTGCTCCTCCTACATGGCCTCCTGCTACACCGACAGCTCTATGGAATGAAGTTGCAGGCACACAGGGGGCTCTGGTGAGGGACTCACTTATGCTGTTGAGTCAGTCACTCAGAAAACACTGAGTATCGTCTACACACTAGGTTGAGTAAAACTAATTCATCTTCCAAAGAGTGAAGGAAAGAGGAATTCTAGGAAGGCTTCTCTGAGGACTTTTAGGATCTCACTTTAAATTGAATTTTAAAAGTTGAGGCGAATCAGAGCCTTTCTGAACAGTGGGAACTAAGTTCAACAGAAAGTGATTTCAGTATAGTTGAGGTGAACCTGCTGGGTATTGAGTAGGGAGAGGCCAGGCTCATCACAAAGGACCTTTAAGACCATAGCAAAGGGATCTGATGTTATCCTAAGAATAGTGAGAAGCCACTGAAGGTATTAAAGTAGAAGAAAGAATGTGATCATGTTTGTCTGTTGGAAAGACCACTGGTTGCAGTGTGGAAAGTGGAACAGAGGAGGTGGTATTAGAAGCAAACAGAATAGTTTGGGGAGGTTCTACTAGTCTCCAGGGAAAAAATCATAGTATGGTTTGTAGGGACTAGGGTGGTAGTCACCGTAGAAATAGAGAATAAATTGGGGATGAGGAAGAAGGAGTCAGGAATGAATTCCAGATTTCTGACTTAGACAGTTGGGCAGCTGGTGATACCTCACACTGGGATATATGATAGAAATGAGAAACACGTTTCATGAGGGAATATGATGACTTTGGTTGAAAGCAAGTTGTATTCAACGTGCCAAGTGATAATGACTAGTAAACCCTCATGAGCCTGGAGCTCAGAAGATAAGTTTAGGCAGGAAAAAAGACTTGAGGCTCTGCAGCATATTGGTGATATTTGAAATCTGACTTCCTGTTCCCCTCCTTCAGGAGTCAAGTGACTCTGATAAAGGCCCTTAAGACCCAAGAGCAGTTGTGGACCAGTCTCAGCAATCCCAGTACTGCCATGCAGGAGCTCACTGGTGAGACCCTTCCTGTCCTCCATGCAGCCATCTGCCACCAGGAGAGCCTGGAAAAGGGTGGGGGTGGGAGTTTTGAGACTGGGACCTAATTTACAACTTTGGTTTGGGGAAGGGTTGTGGGAACTGGAAGGGCTGGAACTAAGGGTTCCATTTTCAGCTTCAGTTTTCTATGGGGGACCTGTGGGGGACACTAAGGACAGAGAGGTCTTAATTAGCCTCACAGAAGCCTGCCTGAGCTTCAGCAGCAAGAGTTGGGTCCAACCACACACACCTCAGTATCTGCTGGCCACTGTGATGCCCAGCTCAGGTAAGCTCCAGTCAATAAATATCTGTTTGGGGGCCAGAAAGAGTGCAGTGAAATGCCATCCCCACAGGAATGTGGATGATGGTGCCAGTAGATATACAAAGGGGCAAAATTCACATAGTTATAGGGATGATAGCATAAGGGATCAAAGGAAGGCCTACTTCCTTGGGAGTGGGGTGTGGAGTCCGTCTTATTCCTTACCCCTCACTTCTATCTCCAAGAACTAGAGAAGCCAGATGCTACTGCAGAGTGCAAGGCCCAGATGCATCTACTGCTCATACCGTCGGACCCTTGGATCTGTGGACTAAGTGAGGGCCCCCAGGCATGGTTGGTGCGCCGCAAGAGTCATGCTATCCTGAGGGCCCTGCAGCATAGTTTACCCTGGTGGGTTCCTAACACTCAAGGATGCCCTTGGCGTGCAGAAAGGCGGTTGCTTCAACGCCTAGTGCAAGCCAAACGCAGGCTGGAGTCATTGCAAGCCTTACTGACCGACCACACTGGTCTAGGGAAGTCTCCCCTAAGGGCAGTGCTGGGGCCAAAGGCTCGGCCTCCAGTGGAAGGCTTCCTAGAGAATGAAGTGATGGAACTGAGTCAACTGGTGGGCATTTTACAAAATGACCTTGACTGCCTATTGGGGCAGCTAAAGGGCAAACCCCCTTGCACCTCCTACCGCTGTGCTGCGGTGGCCCAAGCTCTCTGGACTGGCCACCTACCCCAACCTTGGCGACCCCATGCACCCGCTGGTCAGCAGCCACCCTGGCAATGGCTGCGACAGCAGTCACGTCGTGGACAGCTATTAATTCGCTACCTGGATGCAGGCAGAGTTGCAGACGAAGACATTAGAGTACCAGGGCGCATCTTTCATCTGTCAGCCTTTAGCCACCCACGCCGCCTGCTGCTGGCACTGCGTTGGGAGGCTGTCCTGCAGCAGCAGGTGCCCAGCTCGAATCTTTCCGGCAGCCAAGGCCCCAGTCATCTCTCACGTAAACGTCAGAAGCTGAACAACAACCCTCTGTGCCTCCGGGTATCTTAGCATCCCTTCAGTTCCCCATTCCGTCCCCTTAAAGTCCCTGATTATACCCCATCCTGTTGGTAATCTTGCCCCTCAGTAACCCTAATCATCTCTCCAATTTCACTTTACTATGACACAGCTCCCCACCCTGTCATCTTTCTAGTCTGCCTAACCAGCTCTTGGCACCCCCAGGTGGAGAATGGCCCAAATCCCAAGGTTCCACAGACAGGCCTACTACTGATTGGGCTACAGCTCCTGCATGCCGAGTGGGACCCAATAGATGGGGCTCTGCAGGACAGTTCTTCCAGCCAGCCCAGCCTTCTGCCTCCTGTCAGCGTCACTGCACAGGCTGGGTACATCAATGACCTGCCAGTCCCAGCTGGCCTGGCTGTGTACTCCTGCCCTGTGTACATGGCCGGGCCCCTTGGTTCCACTAAGCTACACAGCAGGAACGTCCTGATGCACCTGCCCTTACCCACGAAACTCAGCCTTGCTACCTGTATCCAACGGAGAGTCCATGTGTGCAGCCCACCCTTGACTTGAGCCCTCCACCAAAATAAAGCTACAGTGATTACATGAATGATTTCTAGGACTTGGAAAGATAGTGATGTATACACAGAAGGTAAAATGTTACACACTGAGAGAAAAATACAGTGTGTACAATTGAAGCTATGGAGGAGGCATTGTGTGGCAATAGGGGAGAGGAGAGTGGTGGGCACACTCTGAAGAGAGGGGCCAGGTGATAGCCATGTATCTGAGGAGTTAGACAAATCTGGCAACTGCTAACACACAGAACCCTTGTCTGGGTAGCTCTCTGCTGTGGTCTCAGCTAAATTCCCAAGGGATATTTTTGAAGGGAGAATATTAAAACTCAAAATCCTTTTTAAAGGCATTTAGTGGTATTATTGGGAATGTCCCAGTCCTACCCTACCATCCACACCACATCACCCACAAAGGATTCTCTGAGTGAATCATACACATGAAAAACAAAAGCCAAATAAAATACAAGACCCTATGTTCATTTAACAATTATTTATTGAGCACTCTTTCATACCAAGTGTTGTTCTGGGTGCAGATGAGGTGGTTCTATTGTAAGGGCAACAGGCAATAAAAGGTAAACATATAAACAAGAACAAAAAAATGTTTTTGCAGTACTGGGGGTTGAACCCAGGGGCACTCTACCACTGAGCCACTTCCCCAGGTTTGTTTATTTTTATTTTTTTGGTACTAGGAATTGAATCCTGGGGTACTTAACTGTGGAGCCATATCTCCAGCTCTTTTTTATATTTTATTTAGAGATAGGGTCTTGCTAAGTTGCTGAGGCTAGCTTTGAACTTGCAATCCTCCTGCCTCAGCCTCCCAAACCACTGGGATTAATGGTGTGTACCACCACACCTGGCTCCCAGCCTTTTTTGAGTCAAGGTTTCTCTAAATAGCCCCAGCTTGCCTTGAACTTGTTAGCCTCCTGAGTTACTGGAATTACAGTTATGTGTCCCCATGCCCAGCATATAAAGAAAACCAAATAGGTTGATGTGCTATAGAATGACTAGAAGGGAGTAGTTAATATAGTTTGAGTGGACAGAACAGGTTCCTGAATATTTGAGCATGAGCTACTTGGAAGATTTAGAAGGAATATTCAGATAAAACCCTCAATAGACGCAAAAGACTTGAGGTAGCAACAACTTTGGAGTGTCTAAGGAACTGAACATAAACCTAGAGCATGGTGAGTAAGGAGTAAAGTGATCTGAAGTTATGAAAAGGCATAGAAAGGGGTAGATCACATGGTCATGGAAATGAGCTTGTATTTTTTCAAAAGTACAATGAAAATCTATTGGAAAGCAGTATGTAGGAGACGACACCTAATTTGCATTTTTCAAGTCAGTCTGGCTGTTCTACGGTGGATTGATGGTAGAAAAGCCAGAGTATCAAGAGGAAGATCTATTTGGGTCCAATTGAGATAATTCAGGGAAGGGATGATGAAGCGTGGACTAGGATGAAGCGGAGATGGGAGAATTAACAGATTTAAGACATATTCTGGTCAAGTGTGGGTGGTGGCATATACTTGTAATTCTAGTGACTCTGGAGGCTGAGGTAGGATAATTCTAGTGACTCTGGAGACTGAGGTAGGATAATTCTAGTGACTCTGGAGGTTGAGGTAGGAGGATTGCAAGTTGGAGGCCAACCTCAGCAATTTACACCCTGTCTCAAAAAATAAGGGCTGGGGATGTAGGCCAGCAGTAAAGCATCCCTGGGTTCAATTTCCACTACCAAAACTCAACAAAACTCTGAAGGAAATCCGTAGGACTGATGGATCAGATGCAGATAGTAAAGGGAGAGGAAGAATCTGGGATGACTCCCAGATTTGAGGTAAACAAGCAACTGGGTTGATCATGGTATTATTAGCCAAGATAGAAAATTTGACTGAGCAAGAAGTTGGAGGTAAGGAATCAAGAGTCCAAGATCTTTGATGGGTATTAGTTGTGTGATTGCATGCTATCCCAGGGCAAGCCTGTCTGGTAAGCCTTATGGTAGAGTATGGCAGAGCTAAAGGCTTACATGACTTTCTCTCCTTGAACCCAGACACCAAAATTTAATATGTGCAACTTAGCTTCCTCAATTCATGGCTAGGTTTCAACTCCAGGGTGGGAGGAAATGCAAGCATAAGTACAAACAAAGTATCTCACAGTTGACTGTGGGGAGCCATTCTGACACGTGATTGGGTGACTCCCGTTAAGGGCCTGAGGCACTCTGGCTGTGTCGGAGTTATCCCCACCTTTTCCTGATGAGAGAGCCCATCCGTGTGGGGGTGTGCGTAACCATTGACCCTGGAGACTCAATCACTGACCCTGACCTTGGAGTGCAGCCCCCCCTCAACCTTCATTGGATGGAATTCTCCCCTGAATCTCTTGTCCCCCCAAATAAAAGGCTACTCCCCGGCGTGTTCGCTCTCTCTCTCTCCTGCTAGCCCAGAGTAATCCTTGCTGCCCTGCTGGGCGGCTGGAGGCAGGGAAAAGAGGCAAGCCGTCTTGGACCTAGCATTAAAATAAGGTACTGTCTGTGTGTTTTATTTTGATCTCTTCTAACTAACTGAATGCCAGAACCTCATTAATGAAACCACTGCGCAGGCCGCGTGGTAGAGTTGACTGAGGTGCAAGTAATGTCCTTTAATAAACCATAGGCAGAGAGGCAAATGCTCCCACTTTTTTTCAGAAACCCATTTCCTATAACCTGGTTAAGGAGGGTCATGGCCATTCCATTGGGAGAGCAGATTAGCAGAGTTCTAAAAAGACCCTTTGGATAAATGAGCCCTCTATGTTTACCATCACTACTATTTATCCTTCAGTAAAGGCAGGAAACAACAGTGAGACACCTGTAAAGCCATCTGAAATTGGTCAGTATAGAATATTTTATACAAATACACAACATTCTCTAGATGGAAATTCCTTCTTGAATTATACCCAGCTAAGTCAATAAATTTTGCCAGTTAAAGATAAAATGAGTACCATATGGAAGTGTAGCCCAAATATAATGGATGTCATGTAAAAATGTTCCAGATTTGACAATTTCACTATTAAATTTTGCTAGATAATTTTAAATCCTACTAGGAAGTTAAAGTCCCAAACAATGAAAGAAATAAGTAAGACACTTGACAAAAGGAAGAAAACGTGTCTCCTCTTATCCTGATGGACAGGGGCATATAGAGTGGAAACAAGGACAAAGGAAAATGTCAAAATCAACCTGATCTGAGATTTCAAAGGGAAAGAAGCAGCAGATAAACTGAGTTAACAACTGAACAGAGGCTTTTGCATTTTCCCGACTGGGACTCTTGAAGGAAACTGTTCTGCAGCATGGGCCCACTATAGCCCCAAGAGCATTAAGAGGCAGAGTGGCAGGACCACTATACGGTAAGAATACTGAACAGAAAGCCTTTTGCCCTGTAGAAGTAGGAATCATAGTGTCTATAGTACCAAAGAGGGTTGTTAAGAGAAGTATATGATTTAGCTTCCAAGTATTTGGAGATTTTCTATAATTTGATTTCATTATGATCAGAGAAAACGCTCTATTTGATTTCAATTCTTTTAAAACCATTAAGATTGGTTTTGTGGGCCATGCTATAATCTATCTCGGTAGATATTCCATAGTATTTGGAAAGAATGGTGTTGTGTTGCTTCGAGGTTTTTATAAATGATGATTAGATCTTGTGGGTTGGTGATGGTGTTTAGTTCTATATACTTGCTGGTTTTCTAGTTGTTTTATCAATTGCTGAGAGAGGGGTGCTAAAGTCTTCAACTATAATTGTGGGTTTATATACTTCTTTGAGTTTTTTAAGTTTTGTTTCACATTGTACACTCTGTTGTTTGGTATACACAATTTAAGATTACTGTCTTCTTGGTGGATTGACCCTTTTATTGTTATAAAAATGTCCCTCTTTGTCTCTCTCAAATTTCTTTCCTCTGAAATCTATCTGATATTAATAGAGTCACTTTTGCTTTCCTTTGATTGGTTGCATATTTTTCAGTCTCCTATTTTAATTTTTTGTTTGTTTTTTAGTTAACATGACAGTAGAATGTATTTTGACATATCAAACATACATGGAGCATAACTATCCATTTTTATGGTTGAACATGATGGGGAGTCGTGTATTCATATATGAACATAGGAAAGCTATGCCTGATTCATTCTACTGTTTTTCCTGTTTCCATCCCCCCACCCTTCCCTTCATTCCCCTTTGTCTAATCCAGTGAACATCCATTCTTCCCCGCCCCTCCACTTATTGTGAGTTAGCATCCTCATATCAGAGAGAACATTCGGCCTTGGTTTTTGGGAATTGGCTTATTTCACTTAGGATGATAGTGTCTAGTTCCACCCATTTACCAGCAAATGCCATAATTTCACTCTTTTTATGACTGAGTAATATTACGTTGTGCCTACGTACCACATTTTCTTTATGCATTCATCTGCTGAAGGGCATCTAGGTTGGTTCCATAGTTTAGCTATTGTGAACTGAGCTGCTATTAACATTGATGTGGCTGCATCATTGTAATATGCTTATTTAAAATTCTTTGGGTATATACTAGGAGTGGGATAACTGGGTCAAATGGTGGTTCCATTCCAGATTTTCTGAAGAATCTCCATACTGCTTTCCAGACTGGTTGCACTAATTTGCAGTTCTACCAGTAATGTATGAATGTACCTTTTTTTGTTACATCCTCACCAAAACTTGTTACTTGTATTCTTGATAATTGTCATTCTGACTAGTGAGATGAAATCTCAATGTAGTTTTAATTTGAACTTCTCTGATTGCTAGAGATGTTGAACATTTTTTTCATAGATTTGTTGATGGATCATATTTCTTCTGTGAAGTGTCTGTTTAGTTCCTTTGCCTATTTATTGATTGGTGTTTTAGTCAGCTTTTTTACTGCTGTGACTACAAGACCCAACCACAGCAACTGCAGAGGAGGAAAAATTTATTTGAGGGTTCACATTTTCAGAGGTCTCAAGCCACAGGCAGCAGGCTCCATTCCTTGGAGCATGAGATGAGGCAGAACATCATGGAGAAAGAGTGTCATGGAAAGAAGCAGCTTACATGATGATCAGCAAGGGGGGAGAGAGAAAGAGAGAGAGAGAGAGAGAGACAGACAGACAGACAGACAGACACATCTCCACTAGCTAGATACAAATATATACCCCAAAGCCCCAACTCTTCCAACCACACCCCACCTGGCTTCAGCCAGCGCTCAATTAATCCCATCAGGTGATTAATTCGCTGACTGCATTAAGGCTCTTGTAACCCAATCATTTCTTCTCTGAACCTTCTTGCATTGTCTCACACACGAGTTTTTGGGGATACCTCACATTCAAACCATGACAATTGGTTTATTGTTTTGGGGATGTTAAGTTTTTTGAGTCTTTTATATATCCTGGAGATTAATGCTCTGTGTGAGGTGCAGGTGGCAAAGATTTTCTCCAATCTGTATCAGCCTCTTATTTTAAATTTATATTCAAAATAAGTTTCTTGTAGATGTCATTGCCCATCAATGCTGTTCCTTAACTGATGTATTTAGATAATTAACATAAAATGTAATTATTGAAAAGTCTTTCATTTTATTGTTTTCTGTTTATTCTCTCATTTTTTGTTTCTGTTTGCTTTTTTACTACCTTCCTGTGGATTAACTGAATACTTTTAGAATTCCATTCTGGGATATTCATAGGTTTTTAAAAATTTTTTTAGTTGTAAATGGACACAATACCTTTATTTTATTTATTTTTATGTGGGGCTGAGGATCAAATCCAGTGCCTCACATACGCAAGGTAAGTGCTCTACCACTTGAGCTATAACCCCAGCCCACTATAGATAGTGTTTTTAAGTTTATATCTTTGTATAGCTTTTTAGTGTTTACTCTAAATATTACATTATATACATACACTTTAACATGATCTACTGGTGTCATTATTTTACCAGTTCAAGTGATGTTTGAAACCTTACCTCCTTTCACTCTTCCCAGTTTAAAATGTAATTGTTTTAAGTATTTCCTCTACATACACTTTGAACCACATCAGATAGTGTTACAATTTTTCTTCAACTATTATATACATAATTCAGAAAACTCAAGAGAAAAGGGAAAATCTTTCTGAGGGTCACATAATTGTGGGTGCCACAGAGCTCTGGAGGTTTAATCGGCTCCTGCTCCTGACTCATGATCAGAAACAAGTTGGTCAGGAAGCCTCTCTGCAGCCATGGATGACTTTTAAAGATACTGTAAAGACACCCAGAGAATCAGAAGGTAGCAATACATCAAATTAAATTACCCTCACTAGCTACAACATAAAATCACTGGAGAAGGTGCATATTGACAATCCAAGGTACAAAGGGAAAGAACCTAAAAGTTTTGGTTTTTTATTTTTTGTGGGGCTAGGGATTGAATCCAGGGCTTTGTGCGTGCAAGACAAGCACTCTGCCAACTAAGCTATATCCCCAGCCCCCTGAAAGTTTTAAAGAAACATTTGCATGCCTAGCAAGACTCGGAAAACCACTACAAGAAACAAAACAAAACAAAACAAAAAAACTCCTCATGGTAACGGTTCTAAGACATGGGATTGTTTCCAGATGAGAACCCACAGGTGACTCACTCACTTGCTCAGTCCTTCTGAGACTAAGATTACTTTCATCAGCACTGAGCCAGGAGTGGAGGCTGAAGTCACCACTGCAGATGCTGAGGTCAATTATTTTAACAAATGTATTATCAGTTATTTTTTTTAAAAAATAGGAAAAGGAAAGCTAGTTATATTTATACATATTTTTGCTTACCATGCTTTCCCTTCCTTCCTGGCATTCTGAATTGTCATTTCCTTTCTGTTGGAGAGTTTCTTTTAGCCATTCCTATTTAGTTTAGGTCTTCTGGCAACAAATTTACCTAGTTTTTCTTCATCTGAGAATATTCAAATTTCTTCTTCATTTCACATAAAAGTCAGGGTTGGCAGTTCTTTTCTTTCAAACATAAAACTTGATGCCATTTTTCTATAGCCTTCATGGTTTCTGATAAGGAATGTGCTATCATTCAAATAGTTTTTCCCTTATAGGTAAGATGTCATTTTTAATTTAGCTGCTTTCAGTATTCTTTGTACTTAGTTTTCAGAAGTTTAATGGTCACATATTTTGGTATGTATTTCTAATGTTTTTACTGTTTGATGCTAACTTTGCTTTTTGTATCTACAGTTTTTGTCTCAGCTAACTTGCGGCTTTTCAGTCATTTTTGGAGTGTCTTCGTAACCTCCCTCTCTTTCTCATCTCCCTCTGGGAGTTTGATAACATGTTAGAGCTTTTGTTACAGCCCTTATAGATTCCTAAGTTTCTGTGTATTTCTTTCAGTTTATTCTCTCTCTCCATCACTCAAATTGAGTAATTTGTATTGTTCTATCTTGTATTGATTCTTTCCTCTGTTCCCTCCATTCTGCTGTTCAGTTACCCACAGAGCTTTTAAATTTAGTCATTATTTTTCAATTTTAAAATCTCTATATTTAGTTTTTCTTCTATCATTTTTTGCTGAGGCTTTTCACCTTTTTACTTGTTGCAAATGCATTCAGAATAGCTTTGGGATATTTTTCCATGGTTGTTTAAAATGCTTGCCTGACAATGCTAACATCTTATTGCCTTAGTTTGGCATCAGTTGTCTTTTTTTTTTCATTCAGTTTGAAATCTTCCTGGATTTTGGTATGACAAATGATTTTCAATTTAAACTTGACTTTCTTGTTTCTTTTTGAGACAGAGTCTTGCTACTTTTGCCCAGGCTGACTTCAAACAGTACTAAGTTCAAGCAATTCTCTTGCCTAAGCCTCCTGAGCAGCTGGTATGTTTCCATACCCAGCTCTGAATATTTTTGTGTTAAGCAACTATGGATTATATTTAAACCCATCTTAAGAGTTTCCTTGGATACTACTTAGCAGAAGAAAGGATTCTGTTTAGTTTCTGCTAGGAGGAAGTAGATATTCAAGTTTCCAATTCAGCCTCTGTTGACACCTGTGGGAGATGACATTACTTCTGGGTGAAGATTGGAGTTCTAGCTTGGGTTCTTCACATGATCTCCACTGACACAGTGGTAGTGGTCTTGTTACTTCTATCTTCCTCTGACATCATCCCATTAGAGAAAGGAAGGGGCTCCTCTTTGCTGCTGGTTAAGAATAGAAGCTACCCTGTGATCTCCACTGATACCAGTGAAATGATAGAGGGCTCATTATTGGCCAGAAGATTTCAAGGTCTGGATCTCTACTTGACCTTCTCTGACCACTACTGCAGTAGTGGATACTGAGGCACTTTACAGCCCCATATGGATGAAAGTCAAGTTTACCTTCCTCTGCTTTTCCTGGTGTAGAGAAAATGCGATCATAAATTCTTCTATGGATTGAGCTTAGCTTAAAGACATCTATATAGTGTCTCTGTGTGTGGTTTGTTTGATTTTGGTTTTGCTAGGCTGTCCTTTCCAGGTCTTTCTATAGAGAGTGCAGGCTTTGTTTGGGGTTTTTGCTTGGATTTACCTCTTGACATTTCTGCATTGCTGATTTCTTAGTTCCAAGCCTGATTTATATGAGGAGGAAAAAAGATAACCCAGAAAATATACCACAATGTCATTCTTTGTGTCCTGAGATTGCTAGGTGATCTGTCTCTCCACCTTTCAAAGGGTTTTTTGTTTGTTTATTTTAAATTTTGTTTTGTTTTTGGTACTGGGGGTTGGACCCAGGACCTCACATGTGTTAGGCAAGTACTTTATCACTGAACTACAGCCCCAGCCTTTTTTATTTTTTGAAATTGCTTGTCTTTTACTATTAAGTTGGCTGACTTATAATTAAGTAGAATAACATTCATGGTTCATTCTGATTGAAAAAAACAGAAGCTTTATTTTTCTTAGGGTCATTATCACTGTCAAGAAGAAAATCAAGGTCATAACAGATTCTTTGTAGATTGTACTAAGAATTAATGTAGCCTAATCACACCCTTTTTACTTTCTAGGTTAATTAAGCAAAATGAAATGGTGATAAATTTTCTTTGAAACTTACAAACACGTGATTTTAGAATAACTGAATACATTAACCTCAAGATAAAACCATATTCTAAAATCATCATTTTAAATTTAAAGAAATAGATCCTTACAAGATAAAAATAGCCCATAGGCTATACTGCTGTTTTTTCTTTCTTTCTTTTTTTTTTTTTTTGTTTAAACAAATATGCACCAGTGTTTCAACAATAAGGCAAATACCATGAATGTGAAAACTGATGTCTGCAATATACCACATTTAGAACTCAGGAGAGGTGAATTAGACAGGAGACAGTCATTCTAGTTAAACAATCAGATAACCTTATAACAAGTTGGTTTGCTGAATCAAAACTGTCCTTTTTTTTTTTTTTCTTGACAATTAGAGGTCCCGTGTTGTCTCCAGACTCTTGTTTTATGTTTTATGTGAGAAGCAACAGAGATTGGACCTCCAGCAATGACAGTACACAGTGTTATCTCCCAGCTCTTCCATGTCAAAAGCATGTACTATCTTGGGGTTGTCTTTCTGGCTGTGAAGGTTTGTCATTGCTTTATTGCGAAGATCTTTAGCATAGACTATTTTGTAAGCTAGGTAACCAATTACAGTGGTTCCAGCTACAGGGTAACTACTGCAATCCATTCAACTCCTGCACTGGAATGGGAAATCAGACCCTTGTTCCCAGGACATATGCATAGGACACCAATAAAAAATGCAACCCCCCCACCAGCCTTTTTTGTTGAATTTTGAGACAGGGTTTTGCTAAGTTGCCCAGGCTGCCTCCAAGCTTCCTATTCTCTTGCCTCAGCCTTCTAAGTAGCTTGCATGCACCACCACAACCAGCTTCAGCAGTGTTTTTAAATGCGTGTTTTATATAATATACAGTATCTTCGGATATACTTAACAGGAGGAATAGGGAAAAGTTCATCTAGTCCAGAAGTCATCCCTGTCTTTGTATCTGAAGTCTAAGTGTATAGTTGTACCTTACTTTTTAAAATCAGTTTCATAAACACTGCCTTTAATTAGAATGTTTATTTACTTTAAATTGAATGTTTTGGTTGAATTTTAGGTCTGTCATTTTGCTATTTGCTTTCTATTTGACCCATTTGTTTTTTTTTCCTTTCTTGCTTTCCTATGTGCTTTTAATAAAAAAAAAAATCTAAATACTTGTTAAAGATGGTAAGGTAATCAGGCACAGTGGCATATCCATATAATCCCAGCTACTCAGGAGGCTGAAGAAGGATTGCAAGTTTGAAGCCAGCCTTGGCCACTCAGCAAGACTCTGTCTCAAAATTTAAGAAAGGACTGGGAATGTAGTGGTGGAGTACTTGTCTAGAATGTGTAAGTTGCTGGGTTTGATCCCCAGTACTGGAGGAAAAATAAGTAGGGCAGAAGTCTTTCAAAGGAGGCCATGGCAAAAGGTACATACAGGCTTTACTGCATTGGGGTCTTGCAGTGGGGGACAGAGATCAGATTCAACTTTGACTTCAACAAGATCACATGGGGATTTATAACCACGGAGGATGATAGGGGTCAGGGGGTGGAAAATTATTAAAAGGAAGCATCAAGGATAAGGGGTTTTTAGCTAAAATGACTTGGGTACGGTTCCTGTTTAAGGTAGACCACTGTGACAAAACAGCAGAAGGTAATCAGATAGCAAGGATGGGAGATTTTCCCTAAAACGACTTGGTATAACTTTTTCTCAAACTGGATTCCACTAGGACGGAGCAGAGGCCAAGGTTGTGGAACTTAGTGGAACCTGACTACAGTTTAAGTCAAATGACAATATTTCTCAGTATTATTAAAATAGCTTTTAGTATTCATTTTAACTCATTTACTTCTTTTTTTAAATGTATGATCTGCTTGCATTATATTTTAGTGGTTATGTTAGGGATTACACTACAAAACTTTAATTAGTCCAGTTAAGGGTCATATAGTTTACTTCAGGTAAAATTGTAACAATTATGGCTCCACTAGTATCCCTACCCTACCCTTTGAGCTATTGCCATATGTAGCAATATATGTTCTAAAATCAATACATGGTATGCATTTTTAAAGTCATATGTCTTTTAAAGAATAATAAAATATACAGATGCTTGTGTATTTATCCACATATTTAACATTTCTGGTGTTATTTTTTTTTTTTTCTGTAGATCTGAGTTGCCATCTGGCATCATTTTTCCTTGGCCCAAAGAACTAAATTTTTATGTTGGTCTGTTAGTAATAAATTCTTCAATTTTTTTTTTACCCTCACCCTTACCACCTTGAATTGTTTTTATTTGAGTCCAGGCTACTAAACTGCCTGAATATCAAATTCTTGTTTAACTTCTTTTTTAAAAAGCACGTTGACTATGTCATTCCAGTGTCATCTGTACTCCATTGCTTTTGATGAGACGTCTGTTTTTAATCACATCCTTGTCTCCTATGCTTTTCTCTGTTTTCTTTGGCTCTTAGCAATTTGATTATAATATTCCCAGGTGTGGTTTTTCTTTATATTTATTTGTTCAGGATTCACAGATTCTTGAATCTTTAAGTTCACATTATTCAGTAATGTTGAGATTTTAGTCACCACGTCTTCAAATATTTTCCTGCCCCTTTCTCTCCTAGTACTCCATACACATATGTTGGATCAATTAATATTGTCCCAAGGAGGTGAACAGTAAAGAGATAAAGTCAGAGAAGTAATTGGAATCTAAATAATGCAGGGCCTTGTAGGTCACAATAAGAACTTTGGTATTGAATGAGATGGGAAGTCATTAGAACATTTGGAGAAGAAGGAAAAATAAGCTATAGATTTCCACATACATGTAGCAACATGAATCAATCATAAAAGCACTGTGTTGAAAGGAGAATGCTTTATGATGAAATATTTAGATGCACTCATAAGCTTATTTTAATATATAAAAAGGATCGATCAAACTGATATTATTCCAAGAATTTGAGGTTGATTTGATGTAAGAAAATTAATCTACTAATTGCTATATTAACTGATTTAAAAAATTATGTGATTATCTCAATTTAGAAGCATTTGACAAAATACAAAGTACAATTCATGATTTAAAAAAAACCACTAGAACATCAAGTCATTAATCTAGGAGTACTTCAAGAACCTTGTTGCAAAATTCATGCCTAGTAATGAAATGCTGAAAGCTTTCCTTCGATTTTGAGAATGAGACAAGGACTTCCACCAACACTTTTTTAAAATTTTTTTCCCCTCCCCTGTTACTGAGCTGAGAACTGAGCCCAGTGGCACTCTACATCCAAGCTACACCACCAGTTTTTAATTTTATTTTGAAAAAGGGTCTCAATGAATTGCCCAGGCTTGCATCAGCCTCCCGAGTCACTGGAAAATCACAGGCTTACATCACCACACTGGGTTCCAACACTTCTACTGAACATAGAAATTGACTTCTTGGCCAGTAGAGTAAAACAAAAATAAATAAATAAATGAGCCTAGTATGGTGGCACACACTTGTAATTGCAACAGCTGGGGAAGCTGAGATAGGAGGATTGCAAGTTTGAAGCCAGCTTCAGCAACTTAGCAAGACCCTCTATCAAAATAAAAAAAAAAAAAAAAAAAAGGCCTGGGGATGTAGCTCAATGGTAAAGCACTTCTGGGCTTAACCCTCACCCCACCCCCACCCCACCCCCCAAAAAAGAAAAAAAGAATCAGTGAAATCAAATGTGAAAGGAAAAAATGAAATAAAATTGACTATATAAAAATAATGTATGTAGGAAAAACTTAAAGCTACAGATAAATTATTAAGTTAACAAGGGTACTGCTTCATGGTCACCACAAAAAAAAAGTCTACTTCATTTCCATATATGAGTAAGCAGAAAATGAAAATTTGAAAGCTCTCACTTGCAATTCATTAAAATAAACAGTAAATGCCTAGAAACAAATCTAACAAAAGATGTGCAGGAAATTTATACATAAATGTAAAACATTACTGAAGCAATTAAAGAAATGGACATATAGACTACAGAATTATAAGATTGAGTATAATAAATATATTGATTTTCCTCAAACTGAGCCAGCTTTAGAATATTCCATCAGTGTTTAAGGAACCTATTATGGAAATGCAAAAGATAACAAGAGTCCTTTTAGGAAAGAAAAATGTGGGGGTTACTGTACTGTATATTAATATTTATTTGAAAGTTATTATAATTAACACAGCAATTCCAGACCTAATCTGTACCCCAGGGAGCTTCACTTACAGAAATTCATCTCATAGAACCCAATGGCAACTACACCCTGTAAGTGAAGCTGAAAGCATCTTCCACAGCTCTCCACACCATCCAGATAAGGGGAGCTGAGTAATGGAAAGATGGTTTGGCACATACTCCTATTGACTATTTTGTTATTTTGTTTTTGAATGTATGCTGATGATAAATGATGGACATTTATACATTTGTACACATACATATTTGTTTCTGCTTTTTCATTTCTAGCATTTCTTGAAGGTAGTTATTGTTCCCTGCTGTTGAGGATTCGAGATTTTGATTAGTAAATTTTGAATTGATTTTCTGTTGTGTTACAAATCTGTTTCCCTTTGTTTCTATTTCTCCTTTTTTTCTTGCTAACAGCCAAAACTCTAGTATTCTTTCACTCTTCCTTTAATTATTTTGTTTCTATGTTTTTCTTCTTCTCCTTCATAAACATATCCTACCTTGCCTCTTTGTCCTTGAATCTACAAACTCTTTTCTACCCCCCCACCATCTCTCTTCTTTACTCTTAATGAACTCTTATCTTTAACTAGATACATATACATATCTGTTTCTTTTTTTCTCATTTCTAGCAATTTTTGAAGGCAGTTACTTTTCATGGACCTGTACTTTGAGGACTAAGATAATTGATTAGTACATTTAGGATTGGTTCTTGTATTCCTTTATCTTTATTTTTAAATTTTATTTTACACATTTTTTTTTCTCTCACTTATCTTTTTCCCTCAACTCTCTGTCTC